>NC_091159.1:49840606-49876712 GCF_040958095.1 Procambarus clarkii | reverse complement strand
CAATCACCATATATCAACACGCCTCTCATCGCCTTAACCACGCCCCTCCAGCCTCTGGGTGGATGTACGTGGATGACGGGATTACACCGATGGACCAATCACCACCGGCGGACCAACTGCAGATGGTTGTTACCGAGAATGTCCTGACCGTCACCCGCATCCCACCAGCCTCGGGAAGAGAAGGCGTCTGTCGCATCCGTAAAATCTCCACTGACATCGATTCTGTCGCGATCTTCGGCGCTCCTGTTATCACGAAGGTGGGTAGACGTGGTTAATGGGGGTAGTTGTGGGGGTTAGGGGTGGGGGATGGTTGTGGTGGTGGATGGGGGGTGGGAAGGGAGTTGTTGGGAGAGATGTGAACTAGTGGTGGTGGTGGTGGTTGAAGGGTGAAATGGTCGTGGAGGATTCTGTGAATTGTGGTTAGTAGTAGTGGGAGAGGTGGTGGTTGTTGCTGTATAGTGATAGATGTGTGGTAGTGATGGTGGTCGCTGATTTGATTGATAAAGATTAAGCCACCCAAGAGGTGGCACGGGCATGAATAGCCCGTAAGGTGTTAGCTGTGTAGTGATCTTAATTATAGGTAGAATAGCGACTCCTGACTCTCCCACATCTGGAGATGATAAATATAACACCAGATCAGAAATTAGCAAATTTGTCTCCAATCTATATATATGTATATATATTACCATTTACCTCACCACCATCACCATCACCCAGAGACAAGTAACAGGAATGGTTGTCTCTTTCACCCCCAGGTTACTGTCAATGGCGCCCCTGGCTACTTCGTCCAGGACCCGGACACTGGAAAGATCACCGTCAATATGATATCCTTCGACTGGTGCTACGACCACTCTCTCGTTATCGTCTGGACATAGGAGACGATAGGAGCCATAGGCAGTCTGTCTCGACCACCTGAAAGCCTCGATAACAGCAGCCAAGATAAGCTAGGAAATAGCAAGAGGGAAGAGGGAATTACAATATAGATGGGATTTCATTTCTAGAATGCTTAGAAAGTGATTATGAACTGCTTGATGAATTGAGGCGGTGGGTTGAATTTGTGAACTTGTCTGCAAGAAGCCTTCAGGATTTCTATTTTGGTGTATTTATGTGGTTATATATATATATATTTGTATATATATATATACTGTGGGGGAGACAGAGGGACGAGGATCTTAATGAGCTCAACGAGCTTTTTCTGATAAAGGAACGTCAATTTTTTAACCACCTAATGGTTGTTCCATAAAACAATTTTCATTAAGCATCAATGTTCTTCCCCTGGCAGTTCCTAGAGAGAACTAGGCTTGTGAGGTATGTCGGCCGCGTTCAACTCCTCAACATGGGTAAAAAAAATCTAATAATTGATCCATCAGTCTCCACAGACCTTCACTTTCCTCTCTTGGAAACAATGGGTTTAAGTGTATTTTTTCAGAGTCATAAAAAAATACTTACTTCTTTAGGCCGTTAAGTGTATTGATTACGCTCTTTCGTGTGTATGATTTTATAGTGGTATGTGTATGTAGTGGTTTTTCTCGTGTTTCAATGTACGGAGCATACACACGTTTCTTCTTGTTTCATTGTATGGTTCATATACGGGTTCGTAATAGTTTCTGTGAATTGATTATACAAAGGTTTCTTCGAGTCGTCGTCGAGTTTCAATGGTTTTGGTGTAATGACTCTATTAACTCAATGGTTTTGGTGTAATGGCTCTATTAACTCAATGGTTTTGGTGTAATGACTCTATTAACTCAATGATTTTGGTGTAATGACTCTATTAACTCAATAGTTTTGGTGTAATGACTCTATTAGCTCAATGATTTTGGTGTAATGACTCTATTAGCTCAATGATTTTGGTGTAATGACTCTATTAACTCAATGATTTTGGTGTAATGACTCTATTAACTCAATGATTTTGGTGTAATGACTCTATTAACGAGATCGTTGAGGTTCACATATTTGTCAACAGTTACGAATTAACTGATTACATTCTCAAAACAGAATTACCTTTTGACTGTACCTCTCCTCGGCTAGGTAAGATATTTAACATTCTTACAATAATCCTGAAACCAGTTTCCTACATGTCGACTTGATTTGCCCTTAATTACTGTATTATGTATTGTATTATGATTTGATCAAAGATAAATTTGTATATTTTGTAATAATGAACAAGAAAGGCTAAATAAAATTTATGTAAGAATGTTCTATAATTAATTTCCTTAGTAATCAAGTGGCTGAGCAGCAACAATCAGACTTGGATCAGTCTCATATTGGTTTCCGTTGTCGTAACATTTGGGCTTTGTTTGTTGTCCGTGATTACTCTTGATTGGTCAGGGAGGATTGGCGAGAGATGGACAGAGATACAGACAGATAGACAGAGAGAGAGAAACAGACAGAGTACAGAGGCGGTAATATACCAGAAAAGATTCCCCAAATACACAGTTGACAGATGAGCTCTCTATAGAAAAAAAATACATCACGCTACCCACTCTTTCTTTTACTCTGCTGAAAGACAAATATATTTAAATATACTGTGTTTTAAGAAAGAAAAACAACGGCAAAACAACGGCAAAACAACGGCAAAACAACGGCAAAACAACGGCAACAACCGTTGCCTAGAAGAGGCAACGGTTGTGGGTTGAAGTCCACTAAAGCTCAGTTGTCTGGCAAAAAGAGAGACATCGATGACTTCAAGAGGCTTCCTCTTCCCTGTGAATTAAAACCATATGTTTGCTAGTTTCTAACCCATCAGGAAGAACCAATCATGGCTCCCAAAAGATTACCAGTAATCTTCTGATTATACAAACGTTCCCAGGTATCCATTTATCTTGCATTCCTACAGTAATCTTAGGGAGATTACACACTTCTAGAAAAGTATTGTTAGTTGAATTTTATTATTACAAGTATTTTTAAGAGGAAAAATTAATTTCGTGAGTTTTGGATGTTGTGAGGTTAACGTATAGTGAGGTTTATTTCCTCTGGTCGTTAATGACTTCTGTGAATTTCTAATGAATGTCTTCGTTCCTCTGATACTCACAAGATGTTGTATACTCACAAGATGTTGTATTTTCAATAACAACACTAATTCACTTTATGGTTGTTGACGCGGTCAGGACTGACTGACGATTTACGCGGCTCTATGAAGTGACCGGAGCTATGATAAGTAAAGCCTGGAAAAAAGTCTGGGTGGCACAGAAAGGCTTACATGTATCGGGCTTAAAGTCCGTGATCACTTTACTGATATTTTTATTGTGAGTATAGTCATTGTTAAAAAAAAATTGTATTGTTAAATACGTAATGAAGAGCGATTAACTTTGGTTAAAGCGTCCTTGTTTGGTAAGTCTGCTGGCGTTATGGTTTGTTGTTTGCTTGTTTGCTTGTTTAGATTTATATATGCAAATGTTTGTAAACTCACAGACACACACACACACACACACACACACACACACACACACACACACACACACACACACACACACACACACACACACACACACACACACACACACACACAGAAGAAAAAAGAGGTGACAGAAGAAAAAGAGGTGATATGATCACTACATACAAAATAGTAACAGGAATTGATAAAATCGATAGGGAAGATTGCCTGAGACCTGGAACTTTAAGAACAAGAGGTCATAGATTTAAACTAGCTAAACACAGATGCCGAAGAAATATAAGAAAATTCACTTTCGCAAACTAGAGTGGTAGACGGTTGGAACAAGTTAGGTGAGAAGGTGGTGGAGGCCAAGACCGTCAGTAGTTTCAAAGCGTTATATGACAAAGAGTGCTGGGAAGACGGGACACCACGAGCGTAGCTCTCATCCTGTAACTACACTTAGGTAATTACACTAAGGTAATTACACACACACACACACACACACACACACACACACACACACACACACACACACACACACACACACACACACACACACACACACACACACACACACACACACAAGACATGATGGACTATGTCACCCAAAAATGTCAGGAGGCTGTAAGCAGGTTTGTCCCAGCCCGACAGGAAAAAACAGAGAAGCAAAGGAAGTATCCGTGGTTTAATAAGGAATGTATGAAAGCAAAGGAGCAAAACAAAAGGGCATGGAGGAACTTCCGTAATAACAGAACACCAGAAAGTAGAGAGAGATACCAGAGAATCAGGAACGAGTATGTCAGTGTGAGAAGAGCAGCTGAGAAAAGGTATGAAAATGATATAGCTAATAAAGCCAAGACCGAACCCAAGCTACTACACAGTCACATAAGGAGGAAGACAACAGTGAAGGAACAGGTGATGAAACTTAGGGTGGGCGAGGACAGGTACACAGAGAATGACAAAGAGGTGTGTGAAGAACTCAACAAAAGGTTCCAGGAGGTCTTTACAATAGAACAGGGAGGTGTCGCGGCGCTATAAGAGGTGGCAGCAAACCAGGTGACCTTGGATAGGTTCGAAATTACAAGAGATGAGGTCAAGAAGCACCTATTGAAGCTGGATGTGAGAAAAGCTGTTGGGCCGGATGGAATCTCGCCATGGGTATTGAAAGAGTGTGCAGGAGCACTTTGCCTACCACTCTCCATAGTGTATAGTAGGTCACTGGAAACGGGGGACCTACCAGAAATATGGAAGTCTGCTAATGTAGTACCAATATACAAAAAGGGTGACAGACAACCCTGGAAACACAAACCGAAACTGTCTCTATTTTCCGCTTGTTACAACTTGTAATAAAGTTGTTACATCTTGGCTTAACGTGTTTATGACGTATTAGAACGTTGTTACAACTTGCTATATTGGTTGTTATAACTGGTTAGGAGGTGTTAAAACTTGTCCGAACGTTGTACCAACGTCGTAGTTTCGGTGTGTGTTTGGCGGGAAGAGGCACTGAACTACAGGCCAGTGTCCTTAACTTGTATACCATGCAAGGTGATGGAGAAGATTGTGAGAAAAAACCTAGTAACACATCTGGAGAGAAGAGACTTCATGACAACCCATCAACATGGGTTCAGGGAGGGTAAATCTTGCCTACAGGATTGATAGAATTCTACGATCAGGTGACAAAGATTAAACAAGAAAGAGAAGGGTGGGCGGACTGCATTTTTTGGACTGTCGGAAAGCCTTTGACACAGTACCCTATAAAAGGTTGATGCATAAGCTAGAGAAACAGGCAGGAGTAACTGGTAGGGCGCTCCAGTGGATAAGGGAGTACCTAAACAATAGGAAGCAGAGAGTTACAGTGAGGGGTGAGACCTCAGACTGGCGTGAAGTCACCAGTGGAGTCCCACAGGGCTCTGTACTTGGACCTATCCTGTTTCTGATATACGTAAATGATCTCCCAGAGGGTATAGACTCATTCCTCTCAATGTTTGCTGACGACGCCAAAATTATGAGAAGGATTAAGACAGAGGAGGACAGCTTGAGGCTTCAAGAAGACCTGGACAAGCTGCAGGAATGGTCGAACAAATGGCTGTTAGAGTTTAATCCAAGCAAATGTAATGTAATGAAGATAGGGGTAGGAAGCAGGAGACCAGATACAAGGTATCACTTGGGAGATGAAATACTTCAAGAGTCCGAGAAAGAGAAAGACCTGGGGGTTGATATCACGCCAGACCTGTCCCCTGATGCTCACATCAAGAGGATAACAGCAGCAGCATATGCCAGGTTGGCTAACATAAGAACGGCCTTTAGAAACTTGTGTAAGGAATCTTTCAGAACATTAAATACCACATATGTCAGACCAATCCTGGAGTATGCGGCACCAGCATGGAGTCCATATCTAGTCAAGCATAAGACTAAAATGGAAAAGGTTCAAAGGTTTGCCACCAGACTTGTACCCGAGCTGAGAGGTATGAGCTACGAGGAGAGACTACGGGAATTAAACCTCACTTCGTTGGAAGACAGAAGAGTTAGGGGGGACATGATCACCACATTTAAGATCCTCAAGGGAATTGACAGGGTTGATAAAGACAGGCTGTTTAACACAAGGGGCACACGCACTAGGAGACACAGGTGGAAACTGAGTGCCCAAATGAGCCACAGAGATATTAGAAAGAACTTTTTTAGTGTCAGAGTGGTTGACAAATGGAATGCATTAGGAAGTGATGTGGTGGAGGCTGACTCCATACACAGTTTCAAGTGTAGATATGATAGAGCCCAATAGGCTCAGGAACCTGCTACACTAGTTGATTGACAGTTGAGAGGCGGGACCAAAGAGCCAGAGCTCAACCCCCGCAAGCACAACTAGGTGAGTACAACTAGGTGAGTACACACAAACGGAAAGAGAGAAAGATCTAGGAATTGATATCACACTAAACCTGTCTCCTGAAGCCCACATAAAAAGAATTACGTCTGCGGCATATGCGAGGCTGGCTAACATCAGAACAGCGTTCAGGAACCTGTGTAATGAATCGTTTAGAATCTTGTACACCACATACGTAAGACCAATCCTGGAGTATGCGGCCCTAGCATGGAGCCCGTACCTAGTCAAGCACGAGACGAAGCTGGAAAAAGTTCAAAGGTATGCTACTAGACTAGTCCCAGAACTAAGAGGCATGAGTTACGAGGAAAGGCTGCGGGAAATACACCTTACGACACTGGAAGACAGAAGGGTAAGGGAACACATGATCATAACCTACAAAATTCTCAGGGGAATCGACCGGGTAAACAAGGCATAAACTATTCAACACTGGTGGGACGCGAAAAAGGGGACACAGGTGGAAACTGAGTACCCACTATGAGCCACAGAGACGTTAGAAGGAACTTTTTCAGTGTCAGAGTAGTTAACGGATGGAATGCATTAGGCAGTGATGTGGTGGAGGCTGACTCCATACACAGTTTTCAAATGTAGATATGATAGAGCCCAGTAGGCTCAGGAATCTGAACACCAGTTGATTGACGGTTGAGAGGCGGGACCAAAGAGCCAAAGCTCAACCCCCCCAAGCACAAATAGGTGAGTACACACACACACACACACTCACACACACACACACACACACACACACACACACACACACACACACACACACACACACACACACACACACACACACACACACACACACACACACACATGAAGAGCGCCTGAGGGAACTGTGCCTTACGACACTAGAAAGAAGAAGGGAGAGGGGGGACATGATAGGAACGTATAAGATACTCAGAGGAATTGACAGAGTGGACATAGACGAAATGTTCACACGGAATAGTAACAGAACGAGAGGACATGGATGGAAGCTTGAAACTCAGATGAGTCACAGAGATGTTAGGAAGTTTTCTTTTAGCGTGAGAGTAGTGGGGAAATGGAATGCACTTCAGGAACAGGTTGTGGAAGCAAATACTATTCATAATTTTAAAACCAGGTATGATAGGGAAATGGGACAGGAGTCATTGCTGTAAACAACCGATGCTCGAAAAGCGGGATCCAAGAGTCAATGCTCGATCCTGCAAGCACATATAGGTGAGTACATATAGGTGAGTACACACACACACACACACACACTCACACCCACCCACACACACCCACACACACACACACACACACACACACTCCCACACACACCTACACAAACACACCCACACACTCCCACACACAACGTGACCTATAGTTACAGACATAAACACGACTAATTTGATTTGGTGTACCGGCAATAATATATCAAACGCGAAACACCAATTAATCTGAATATCGCCAAATGCCTTAAACCATGTCAGTCGTCAATGGCACAATTCCAACGCCAAAATTATCCTCTAATGTTATTTCATTCCAGGTAATTAGCTCGTTACTGATAATTGTGGACAACCCTTGCGAAAATATAATCATTTTAAAACTTTGTCGATTAAACTTACTCCCATTCATTTAATGATGTGCTAATTAATCAGGTAATTAATGCAAGTGTGAGATTGGGAAGCATGTGAAAGATTGGAACGCGCACATGAGATTGAAATCCCGAGTCAAATTGGAACACAAGAATATGAAAACACGTTATTTTCGAACGCAAGATTGATTATTTTTTTTTTTTTTTTTTTTTTTGAGATATATACAAGAGTTGTTACATTCTTGTAGAGCCACTAGTACGCGTAGCGTTTCAGGGCAGGTCCCTGGAATACGATCCCCCGCCGCGAAGAATCGTTTTTTCATCCAAGTACACATTTTACTGTTGCGTTAAACAGAGGCTACAGTTAAGGAATTGCGCCCAGTAAATCCTCCCCGGCCAGGATACGAACCCATGACATAGCGCTCGCGGAACGCCAGGCGAGTGTCTTACCACTACACCACGGAGACTGTAAACGAATTATCGAACGCTCCTTTGATAATCAAAAATACACTTTAGGTGATTTGCATAGATTAATTACCACACACACATATATGGTCTTGAGGTTATCTTGAGATGATTTCGGGGCTTTAGTGTCCCCGCGGCCCGGTCCTCGACCAGGCCTCTACCCCCAGGAAGCAGCCCGTAACAGCTGACTAACTCCCAGGTACCTATTTACTGCTAGGTAACAGGGGCATTCAGGGTGAAAGAAACCTTTTGCCCATTTGTTTCTGCCTCGTGCGGGAATCGAACCCGCGCCACAGAAATAGTCCTAACTATAGTAAACAAGCAGGTTTTTTTGGCGGAAGGAGAAGGGAGAATGTGACTTATTTCTGCGCGGGCCCTAAGTCTCTGGTTGCCCCGTTAGGTATACTGAAAATTCTTTTATTCAGACGCTGGGTGAGTGACTATTCCCTTAGGAACCTATTAAAGAGACGGCGATGAGTCACAATAACGTGGCTAAAGTATGTTGAGTATGGCTAAAGTATGGCTAAAGTATGGCTAAAGTGTGGCTGAAGTATGGCTAAAATATGGCTAAAGTATGGCTGAAGTATGGCTAAAGTATGACAATCGACTTGAGAATGGTCCATGGACGGACCGAAACATCGTCGTCCCTTCACCTTCTAGTGTGTGGTCTGGGTCAACCTATTAAAGAGACCTTCAGAGCTTCACACGAGACGAGTGTCAGTGCAATTCTAGTGTATGCTGCACGAGCTTGGCATCCGTGGCTAGAGAAAAATAAAACCAAACTAGAAATAGTTAAGAGGTAGGCAACAACCCCAGAACCGGAGCTACGAGGCTTGAACTATGAAGAAAGGCTGAGGAAGATGGACCCCAGCACACTTGAGGGGAGAGAGAGAAAGGCTTGATGAGACATGATCACAACACTTAAGATTCTCAGAATTGCTCACAGGGAAATCAGAATAGCGGGATAGGTGAGAATCTTCAGGAACGATGTAGTGAAATTAAACTCGCGTCGATAATTTTTTCAATAAACATCTTAGAAATAACAATTTGAGATCAAGAGTAGACGCTAATACAATCGGGACACTCGCGTTCGATCCCCGGGAGTGACAGAAATGGTTGGGCGTATTTCATTTTACCTAATGCCGCTGTTCACCTCGCAAGGGGGGGGGGGGGACCTCTATACAAGCTTCCTGCTCCCGACAACTGGCAAGGCGGGGCTCAAGAGATTGCATTCGACCCTGAAGTCATATTTAGGTGAATTCATTAACACGAGTGTAATGCCAATCAGAGTCTCTCACGGCAGACGAGAGGCAAGTTTCAAGTCAATTCAGAACACAGCACTATAAAAAGCAAGAACCAATCAGAACACACTACAAAAAGCAAGAACCAATCAGAGCACACACTACAAAAAACAAGAACCAATCAGAACACACACTACAAAGAGACAAGAACCAATCAGAACACACACTACAAAAAGCAAGAACCAATCAGAACACACACTACAAAAAGACAAGAACCAATCAGAACACACACTACAAAAAGCAAGAACCAATCAGAACACACACTACAAAGAGACAAGAACCAATCAGAACACACACTACAAAAGGCAAGAACCAATCAGAACACACACTACAAAAAGACAAGAACCCATCAGAACACACACTACAAAAGACAAGAACCCATCAGAACACACACTACAAAAAGCAAGAACCAATCAGAACACACACTACAAAAGGCAAGAACCAATCAGAACACACTACAAAAAGCAAGAACCAATCAGAACACACACTACAAAAGGACAAGAACCAATCAGAACACACACTACAAAAAGCAAGAACCAATCAGAACACACACTACAAAGAGACAAGAACCAATCAGAACACACACCACAAAAAGCAAGAACCAATCAGAACACACACTACAAAAAGACAAGAACCAATCAGAACACACACACTACAAAAGACAAGAACCCATCAGAACACACACTACAAAAGACAAGAACCCATCAGAACACACACTACAAAAAGCAAGAACCAATCAGAACACACACTACAAAAGACAAGAACCAATCAGAACACACACTACAAAAAGCAAGAACCAATCAGAACACACACTAAAAAAAGGCAAGAACCAATCAGAACACACACTACAAAAAGACAAGAACCAATCAGAACACACACTACAAAAAGCAAGAACCAATCAGAACACACACTACAAAAGGCAAGAACCAATCAGAACACACACTATAAAAAGCAAGAACCAATCAGAACACACACTACAAAAAGACAAGAACCAATCAGAACACACACTACAAAAGACAAGAACCCATCAGAACACACTACAAAAAACAAGAACCAATCAGAACACACACTAAAAAAAGGCAAGAACCAATCAGAACACACACTACAAAAGACAAGAACCCATCAGAACACACTACAAAAAACAAGAACCAATCAGAACACACACTACAAAAGGCAAGAACCAATCAGAACACACACTACAAAAAGACAAGAACCAATCAGAACACACACTACAAAAAGACAAGAACCAATCAGAACACACACACTACAAAAGACAAGAACCAATCAGAACACACACTACAAAAGACAAGAACCAATCAGAACACACACACTACAAAAGGCTAAAACAAAGCAACGCAACACGCACTAAAATACAAACAAGCACACCACATAACAGACTAGAAACCAATCAGCACCAATCACGTTGTCAGAAACCAATCAGTGCATCACACAATGGTAAAAAAAAACAATGAATACATCACACAATAGTAAAAAATAATCAAACTGAGCATCAAATAACAGTAAAAAGAACAAAAAAGGATAAAAGCAATTAGCTACAACACGTAAATTCACAACTAATCAGCACACACAACAACCAATCAGGTTCCAAGTCCCACACTAGGTTGCAACTTAGATATCGCAGAAGATTTTGCAGAATGAGAACGTTAACACAGACCTGATGGGGGGAAGTGATTAATAAATGCTCAGTAACTGAACAGCTAACGGTTCTCCACTCTCACTAACGCAAAAGCTCAGTAACTGAACAGCTAACGGCTCTCCACTCTCACTAACGCAGCCAACCAACAGACCACCAGCTGACAGACAAGCGCACTTGTTCAATATTGAACGCATTTTCGCGTACCTGAACTGGATAACAAACTGAGGGAAATGGAGATTGAATAGCTGCCTTTACTGTCTAGCACTAGGAAGGTGGTGAGCCTCATAGGGAAAGGCTGGGGAGAGTCTGCGATTGAAAACTTGGAAAAAAACGAGAAAAAATTATATTTTTACTTAAGACAAGTAAAAAATGAGTCTTATGCACAATGAGTCCACTAAGGTGGCGCAGTGGAAACACGCTCTCTTCGCGGCTCGCCAGCGATTTGGAATGGGTTCGAGCCCCTAGTCAGGAGGATTGTTTAGACGCCAATTCTTAACTGTTCGTCTCTGTTCACCCAGCAGTAATTGGATACCTGGTTGTTAACCGATTGGCGGGTCGTGTTCCAGGGGGAAACTAAAACTAACCATGGATAAAAAAAAAATAGAAGTAATGCCTCTAGTAAGTGTACCTGAGGATTCTAGACACGAACCTTCGATCCCATTCCATGCTCTTAATATTTTCTCTTTCTCATTCTGTATCAAAGTGAAATGTTTAATTTACTGGTACCGAGACGACCGGTTATTAACCCTAACCCCACACTACAGTACTGTCTCTATGGCTCCTTCCTCAGAGGTGATTCAAGGCAGGATATAAACTTTGGATATAGGCAGGATATAGCCTTTGAGAAGAATTTTCAACATTCAGCCCTTGTTGATGAACTGTATTGGGCTCCCGCTTGTTTCGCGTGACGGCCTCTCATCAAGCAACTTTTATAGGTTCTTTGTTAGCTAAGATTTTTTTTGTTAGGATTCTTTGTTGGTCCCTTGTTTGATCTCTCCTTGTATACCTCACCTTGCTTTGCTTAATGGGTTGCCTGTGACCTGTTTTGTGCCTAGGAGAAATGATATACGGTTTTTTTCCTTTTGAAACTATATATATAATATATATATATATATATATATATATATATATATATATATATATATATATATATATATATATATATATATATATATATATATATACTACCTCTCGGGTATATATATATATACTACCTCTGGGGAAGGGGTACTACCTCTGGTGCAAGTGTAGGGATATATATATATATATATATATATATATATATATATATATATATATATATATATATATATATATATATATATATATATATATATATATATATATATATATATATATATTTAACTTTCCTAAGCCTGGTGCAGCTACAGCTGTATTTGTATAACTCACTGATAAATAAACCTTCAAACTATATATATATTACTACTCATATTGGAAGCTATAATTTTTGCTATTCAATTTAATTCAGTATTAAGCACTGTTGTACACCTGTTGTACACTGTTGTACACTGTTGTACACCTGTTCATTCCCGCCAGCATTGTGAAGATTTGCTGAAGTTTTTACGAATAACATTTCCGGATCTGATTCCAGATAGGGAAACTTTGTAGGTCGGAGGAGGTGCAACCTGCAGTTGTATTCTCTCTCACTGAGTTGTATTCTAACTCACTGAGTTGTATTCTAACTCACTGGGCTGTATTCTCACTCACTGAGTTGTATTCTAACTCACTGGGCTGTATTCTCACTCACTGGGCTGTATTCTCACTCACTGGGCTGTATTCTCACTCACTCAGTTGTATTCTCACTCACTGAGTTGTATTCTCACTGACTGAGTTGTATTCTCACTGACTGAGTTGTATTCTCACTCACTGGGTTGTATTCTCACTCACTGGGTTGTATTCTCACTCACTGAGTTGTATTCTCACTCACTGAGTTGTATTCTCACTCACTGAGTTGTATTCTAACTGACTGGGCTGTATTCTCACTTTCTGAGTTGTATTCTAACTCACTGGGCTGTATTCTCACTCATTGGGTTGTATTCTAACTCACTGGGCTGTATTCTCACTCACTGGGCTGTATTCTCACTCACTCAGTTGTATTCTAACTCACTGAGTTGTATTCTCACTCACTGAGTTGTATTCTCACTCACTGAGTTGTATTCTCACTCACTGAGTTGTATTCTAACTCACTGAGTTGTATTCTCACTCACTGAGTTGTATTCTCACTCACTGAGTTGTATTCTCACTCACTGAGTTGCATTCTCACTCACTGGGTTGTATTCTCACTCACTGAGCTGTATTCTCACTCACTGGGCTGTATTCTCACTCACTGAGCTGTATTCTCACTCACTGAGTTGTATTCTAACTCACTGAGTTGTATTCTAACTCACTGAGTTGTATTCTAACTCACTGGGTTGTATTCTCACTCACTGAGTTGTATTCTAACTCACTGAGTTGTATTCTCACTCACTGAGTTGTATTCTCACTCACTGAGTTGTATTCTCACTCACTGAGTTGTATTCTAACTCACTGAGTTGTATTCTAACTCACTGAGTTGTATTCTAACTCACTGAGTTGTATTCTAACTCACTGGGTTGCATTCTCCTCACTGTTCGAAGCCTTATTCTTCCCCCTCAATGGTTGATTAGTCTTTTGTTTTTCCCCATGTGATACCAGCCAGTGTGCAAAATAACCAAAAGCAACGCATGAAACGTTGATTCTACCTCGAACCAACGTTACTCTTGGTCATTGTTTCCACTGGGTCAGAGGAAAAATTGGTCCAACAGATCACCCATTTGGCAACGAGGCTTCTTTATTGCTTTTCCTCCCTTACCAACCAGGACCAAACTGACGTTGATGTAATGTTTATGCGAGACTGATTATGCGTTACTGGTGCGTTGGGTTACCGAGAGCTGGCTTGGGGAGCAGCAGCAGCCTGGAGCATCACCGGTATTTGCCTGGAGCATCTCCAGTATTCTGCCTGGAGCATCTCCAGTATTCTGCCTGGAGCATCTCCAGTATTCTACCTGGAGTTGAATACTGGTAATGCGTCTGTGAGGGGTAAAGGGATACAGGAGAGGCCTCGTTATTCCTGGTTATTGCTTTTGGTAATGAGGCTGTTTTCATTGGCTCCAACTGCCGTCATTGGGACAATGTGGGGTGATTCAATTGAGTACGATTGTATTTTTATTAATGTAGATGATTTAAGACCTTTTTTTCATGGTAGAGGGATTGGTTTGTGAGATGCGGATTGTGTCTTGGTTGTGTCAGGGGATTTAGTTGTTTGGTGGGGGAAGGGGTGTATTGATTGGTCCTTAGTTCTGTGGTGTTCTTAGTTCTGTGGTGTTCTTAGTTCTGTGTCCTTAGTTCTGTGGCCTTAGTTCTGTGGTGTTCTTAGTTCTGTGTCCTTAGTTCTGTGGTGTCCTTAGTTCTGTGGTGTCCTAAGTTCTGTGGTGTAGGAGAGAGAGGTGTCTTAATTATTGGTCTGCAGTGACCCCATTAACCTGTCCGAAGGCCATAGTTTGGTCTAAACGAGGTTAGATTAGATGATAAGGTTCTCTTGACAATTACTAGTATTTGCAGCACGTGTATGTGTGAGGTGTTTACACAGTTGCGATTCGAACAGAGAATTTCAGCGAAGCACTCTTCGAAAAATGACCGAACGTTTTCAGTTGTAAGTCGGGTATATGAGGCCATCCTCGCATGTAAAGATCAAGGCTCGCTAATCCAGCCGCCAAACCCCCCCTGTTTATGAATGTAAAGCGGTTTACACACGACTTACAACTGATGACGTCCGAACACTTCCGGAACAAGTATTTAGCTCACTGTCCTCTGTTCGAACCACAGTTCTATAAATGCTTCACCCACTTCAACTATAAATAATTGTCAACAGAACCTAAACACCCAGCCTAACCAACGCCTAACTATACATAGAATTTTCACGTATAATAATATTAATTTATGAGAATTTATAATTTATTAATAAATGAGAACAAACTAATTTGTAATATAATATTCAATTTTTAATATTAATTTATATATGGGAACAAACTAATTTTTAATATAACATTTAATTTTTAATATTAATTTATATATATGAGAATAAACTAATTTTTAACACACAGTATGTTAAAATTGATGAATGCGTCTGGCGAGTCTGGCCGCTGCTTTAACCAGCCTAGCGTGAGGACGAGGCTGGAATAATGAAGACGTGATATGAAAAAAAAATAAAACTTAGGGAATCTGAAACAGTGTGAAAGCATTTATAAAACAAGCGAGCAGAGCAAGAAGGTATAAAAAAAAAAGAGAGACAGCTTCGTGTATCTATGAATCTTCTTCAAAAACAAAACAAAAACACAAATGAGGTCGATATAGTAAAAACAAAAACACAAATGAGGTCGATATAGTAAAAACAAAAACACAAATGAGGTCGATATAGTAAAAACAAAAACACAAATGAGGTCGATATAGTAAAAACAAAAACACAAATGAGGTCGATATAGCAAAACAAAAACACAAATGAGGTCGATATAGTAAAAACAAAAACACAAATGAGGTCGATATAGTAAAAACAAAAACACAAATGAGGTCGATATAGTAAAAACAAAAACACTAATGAGGTCGATATAGTAAAAACAAAAGAAATAAATGAGGTCGCTGTAGTGAGGACTCATCAAACTATGATATATTGGATATGTTTTCTCTTGTGTAACATTTATATTCCGATGGCTAAAGCCACATATAATCTGAGTGAGCCAGGTGTATTAGATATTAAAAGTCACATTCTTTTTCCTATTATTTCTGTGAGAAGTACAATACTGCGATAGTAGTTTACTGATTGCTTTATTGAAGCAACCATGCAGTCTCATGCAACAACAGAGCGTGTGAAGGAAGGTTTATTGGTGCTAGGATTATTCTTATCCAGCTCGTCCTTATCATCAAAGGCCAAATGCTGTTTAATCCAGCCGCTAAAATGCCTTTATTTGTTTATGAATGAAAAACACTTTATATGTGATTAAAAACTGATGGGCGTTCGAATGTGTATCGAATTGCTTCGTTTAAGTTTCTTTTGTTCGAATCGCTCTTGTTTGCTACATCCACGAGGGGGGGAATTGTTAGGAGAAAGCTTCAAGTCTTTACGACTATATAGTACTGGGAAGGGATCAGGATAAGGATTTGGGATGGAACGGGTGGAAGGAATGGTGTCCATCCACTTGGACGGTCGGGAATTGAACGCCGACATGCATGAAGCGAGACCATCGTTCTACCGTCCAGCCCAAATGTCTGGGGCTTCGCCCACGAGCTGCCAGTACTACTAATCAGGTCGTCCTCATCAACAAAGGCCAAATGCTCGATAATCCAGCCGCCAAATCCTCTGCTAATGAATGAAAACTGGTATAGACCTGACTCATAATTGATGACGGTCAAACATTTTTCGAACACTTCTTCGCTGACGACCTCAGACCCGCAGCCCGTCCTCCAACAACCCGTCCTCGACTCAAGTCCATTACATTCAGCGGTCGACCCCACAGACGCATTCATAAATTTTAACATGCTGTTCATTCAAAACGGGAATTTTCTCAAGTATAAATTAATATTATAATATATTAGCATATTGTGTATAAATAGGCATAGGTTAGGTTAGGTGATTAGGTTCTGTTGGCGATTATTTGTATTTGTAGTACGTGGGTGAAGCATTTACAGCGTTGTGGTTCGAACACAAGTCGTCAGTGAAGCACTTGTTCCGGAAGTGTTCGAACGTCAGCAGTTGTGAGTCGTGTGTAAACCGTTTTTCATTCATAAACAGTTGGGGTTTGGCGGATGCATGTAATGGACTTTAGGCCTTTGTTTATAAGGACGGGCTGCGTGCTCAGCCCGTGATGATTAGTTTGCCTGTGATGGCCTCAGTGATACAAAGACTCACATGTCAGGACTTCCAGGTGGGACTGGACAGGTTTCCGTTTTAATTGCTTGGACACATAGTTACACAGCTCTCAAGGAACACAGCACACAGGACATACAGCTGACACAGCTCACAGGACACATAGCTCACAGCGACACATAGCTCACAGGGCACACAGGACACACAGCTCACAGGACACACAGCTCACACAGCACACAGGACACACAGCACACAGGACACACAGCTCACAGGACACACAGCTCACAGGACACACAGCTCACACAGCACACAGGACACACAACTCACAGGACACACAGGACACATAGGACACACAGGACACACAGCTCACAGGACACACAGCTCACAGGACACACAGCCCACAGGACACACAGCTCACAGGACACACAGCTCACACAGCACACAGGACACACAACTCACACAGCACACAGGACACACAGCTCACAGAACACACAGCTCACACAGCACACAGGACACACAGCTCACAGGACACACAGCTCACACAGCACACAGCTCACACAGCACACAGGACACACAGCTCACAGGACACACAGCTCACACAGCACACAGCTCACACAGCACACAGGACACACAACTCACACAGCACACAGGACACACAGCTCACAGGACACACAGCTCACACAGCACACAGCTCACACAGCACACAGGACACACAACTCACACAGCACACAGGACACACAGCTCACAGGACACACAGCTCACACAGCACACAGGACACACAGCTCACAGGACACACAGCTCACAAGGACACACAGCACACAGGACACACAGCACACAGGACACACAGCTCACACAGCACACAGGACACACAGCACACAGGACACACAGCACACAGGACACACAGCTCACAGAACACACAGCTCACACAGCACACAGGACACACAGCTCACAGGACACACAGCTCACAAGGACACACAGCACACAGGACACACAGCACACAGGACACACAGCTCACACAGCACACAGGACACACAGCTCACAGGACACACAACTCACACAGCACACAGGACACACAGCTCACAGGACACACAGCTCACACAGCACACAGGACACACAGGACACACAGCCCACAGGACACACAGCTCACAGGACACACAGCTCACAGGACACACAGCTCACAGGACACACAGCTCACAGGACACACAGCTCACAGGGCACACAGCACACAGGACACACAGGACACACAACTCACAGGACACACAACTCACAGGACACACAACTCACAGGACACACACCCTCACAGGACACACACCCTCACAGGACACACAACTCACAGGTCACACAACTCACAGGACACACAACTCACAGGACACACACCCTCACAGGACACACAGCTCACAGCACACAAGACACACAGCACACAGGACACACAGCTCACAGCACACAGGACACACAGCTCACACAGCTCACAGGACACACAGCTCACAGCACACAGCTCACACAGCTCACACAGCTCACACAGCTCACAGGACACACAGCTCACAGAACACACAGCTCACACAGCACACAGGACACACAGCTCACAGAACACACAACTCACACAGCACACAGGACACACAACTCACACAGCACACAGGACACACAGCACACAGGACACACAACTCACACAGCACACAGGACACACAGCTCACAGGACACACAGCTCACACAGCACACAGGACACACAGCACACAGGACACACAGCTCACACAGCACACAGGACACACAACTCACACAGCACACAGGACACACAGCACAGAGGACACACAGCTCACACAGCACACAGGACACACAACTCACACAGCACACAGGACACACAGCACACAGGACACACAACTCACACAGCACACAGGACACACAGCTCACAGGACACACAGCTCACACAGCACACAGGACACACAGCACACAGGACACACAGCTCACACAGCACACAGGACACACAACTCACACAGCACACAGGACACACAACTCACACAGCACACAGGACACACAGCTCACAGGACACACAGCTCACACAGCACACAGGACACACAGCACACAGGACACACAACTCACACAGGACACACAACTCACACAGCACACAGGACACACAGCTCACAGGACACACAGCTCACACAGCACACAGGACACACAGCACACAGGACACACAGCACACAGGACACACAACTCACACAGCTCACAGGACACACAGCTCACACAGCACACAGGACACACAGCTCACAGAACACACAACTCACACAGCACACAGGACACACAACTCACACAGCACACAGGACACACAGCACACAGGACACACAACTCACACAGCACACAGGACACACAGCTCACAGGACACACAGCTCACACAGCACACAGGACACACAGCACACAGGACACACAACTCACACAGCACACAGGACACACAGCACACAGGACACACAACTCACACAGCACACAGGACACACAGCTCACACAGCACACAGGACACACAACTCACACAGCACACAGGACACACAGCTCACAGGACACACAGCTCACACAGCACACAGGACACACAGCTCACAGAACACACAGCTCACACAGCACACAGGACACACAGCTCACAGAACACACAACTCACACAGCACACAGGACACACAGCTCACAGGACACACAGCTCACACAGCACACAGGACACACAGCTCACAGAACACACAGCTCACACAGCACACAGGACACACAACTCACAGGACACACAACTCACAGGACACACAACTCACAGGACACACACCCTCACAGGACACACAGCTCACAGCACACAAGACACACAGCACACAGGACACACAGCTCACAGCACACAGGACACACAGCTCACAGGACACACCCTCACAGGACACACAGCTCACAGCACACAGCTCACACAGCTCACACAGCTCACAGGACACACAGCTCACAGCACACAGCTCACACAGCTCACACAGCTCACAGGACACACACCCTCACAGGACACACAGCTCACAGCACACAGCTCACAGGACACACACCCTCACAGGACACACAGCTCACAGCACACAGCTCACAGGACACACCCTCACAGGACACACAGCTCACAGCACACAGCTCACACAGCTCACAGGACACACACCCTCACAGGACACACAGCTCACAGGACACACACCCTCACAGGACACACAGCTCACAGCACACAGCTCACACAGCTCACAGGACACACACCCTCACAGGACACACAGCTCACAGCACACAGCTCACACAGCTCACAGGACACACACCCTCACAGGACACACAGCTCACAGCACACAGCTCACAGGACACACACCCTCACAGGACACACACCCTCACAGGACACACAGCTCACAGCACACAGCTCACACAGCTCACAGGACACACACCCTCACAGGACACACAGCTCACACAGCTCACACAGCTCACACAGCTCACAGGACACACCCTCACAGGACACACAGCTCACAGCACACAGCTCACAGGACACACCCTCACAGGACACACAGCTCACACAGCTCACACAACTCACACAGCTCACAGGACACACACCCTCACAGGACACACAGCTCACAGCACACAGCTCACAGGACACACCCTCACAGGACACACAGCTCACACAGCTCACACAGCTCACAGGACACACCCTCACAGGACACACAGCTCACAGCACACAGCTCACAGGACACACACCCTCACAGGACACACAGCTCACACAGCTCACACAGCTCACAGGACACACCCTCACAGGACACACAGCTCACAGCACACAGCTCACAGGACACACACCCTCACAGGACACACAGCTCACACAGCTCACACAGCTCACACAGCTCACACAGCTCACAGGACACACACCCTCACAGGACACACACCCTCACAGGACACACACCCTCACAGGACACACAGCTCACAGCACACAGCTCACAGGACACACCCTCACAGGACACACAGCTCACACAGCTCACAGGACACACACCCTCACAGGACACACAGCTCACACAGCTCACACAGCTCACACAGCTCACAGGACACACACCCTCACAGGACACACAGCTCACAGGACACACACCCTCACAGGACACACAGCTCACACAGCTCACACAGCTCACAGGACACACACCCTCACAGGACACACAGCTCACAGGACACACACCCTCACAGGACACACACCCTCACAGGACACACACCCTCACAGGACACACAGCTCACAGCACACAGCTCACAGGACACACCCTCACAGGACACACAGCTCACACAGCTCACAGGACACACACCCTCACAGGACACACAGCTCACACAGCTCACACAGCTCACACAGCTCACAGGACACACCCTCACAGGACACACAGCTCACAGCACACAGCTCACAGGACACACCCTCACAGGACACACAGCTCACACAGCTCACACAACTCACACAGCTCACAGGACACACCCTCACAGGACACACAGCTCACACAGCTCACACAACTCACACAGCTCACAGGACACACCCTCACAGGACACACAGCTCACACAGCTCACACAGCTCACAGGACACACCCTCACAGGACACACAGCTCACAGCACACAGCTCACAGGACACACACCCTCACAGGACACACACCCTCACAGGACACACAGCTCACAGCACACAGCTCACACAGCTCACAGGACACACACCCTCACAGCTCACACAGCTCACACAGCTCACACAGCTCACAGGACACACAGCTCACACAGCTCACACAGCTCACATAAATAACAAACACAGCACGACACCAAACACAGAGGAATGACGTCAGGTCGTCTATAATGGAACAAAAGGACACAGAGAGTAAAGGGATTTTGTCAGTCAATGTGACTTATTGCCTTTGGCCGCCTGTGTGTTGGCGCGCGCGTGTGCACACCGGCACGGGGGTAGGGCCTATTGAGGGCCTGGAAGTGTTCTCGACTCCCCCCCACCCCCCTGGGGTTCGAACCGGTGGCGTGTGGAGGTGTTTTGTACGACTCGCATTCATAGGATTGATTTTGATTGTTGACGCCTGAGGCGGCTAGTTTATTGTGCACCCCATACTCATCCTGTGAGCGGTAGCGCAAAAAGCATTACAGATGGCACAAAAGGTCTTTATCAGACCTTATCTTAGATTATTTCATAAACAATTTCATCTATCCTTCACACCTTATAGTTACAATGTCAGCTAGTTACAGAGAAAGTGCTATTTGAAGAGCTATATATTTACAGTAAGTCATTATACATTAATGGTAGGTCTTATCGCTAATACATAATAGTTTGACCAATGGAGATAGTCATAGGGGAGCTTCTGTTTATTATTAGTCTTCACAATACACTACTTGTTTCTTAATCTCATATGTCGTTTATCTACTGGGAGCGACATATGGATACAGTGCAAGGATTTCAGGTAATTTATCCATGGTAAAAAGATAGGTTGCCAAATCATACAGAGTGAGCTTAGATTTATCTCTAAATGGCTCAATTTTACTACAATCCAAGATATAGTGTTCGAGTGTGTGTCCCTGCCTATGTCCACACACTTTACACTTTACTTCATCTAGATCCCTATACAAGCCGAACTGCCAGAGATACTAGTCTTATACGAGCTGTGACAACATCTGTTAGTCTACTGACTTTGTTACTTGCCCCATACACATGTTTTACTTCACACATTTCATTGTGATAAACAATAGACCTGCTACTTCCAATTTCCACTGTTCTACTTTCTTCAAATCCATCCAGGAGTTCTCGTCTAATGACACTTTTAAGGGACCTATTTGATAACTCAAGATTCCGTTGAATATTGTCTTTACTGCAGCCTTAGCAAGGGCGTCAACTTTGTCATGTTCCTGCATGCCAATGTGAGAAGGAATCCACAACATTTTTATATTTACCCTCTTGCTAAGTATGCTCATATATCTACGTCCAACTTCCAAGACAAGCACGTTATTACTTGATTGCAAACTGTTTATTGCTCGTAGTGAGGAAAGGGAGTCGGAAATAATTAAGCTGTCTACTTCAATGTTGTCAAGAATTTTGAGTGCTACCAGTATCGCTACCAACTCGGCTTGCATTGTGGACGCCCAGTTACTAATTCTTATATTCCTTTGAATTGTGCTGCCATCGGGCTGATGAGCAATAACAGCACTTCCTGCTCTCCCTGTAGCTGTATTGAGTAATCCGTCAGTGTATATGGTCTGTGCTATGTTGTTTTTAGCTTGTATATTGTGAATGTGTTCTATGGTGCTTAATTTAGCAGCAAGCTGAGCATGAGGGTTGCTTGTGATTAGTTTCTTGGTGGGGTATGCAGGGGTCAGGATGTCAAAAGGTACTATCTGCCAGGGTGGAAGGAAGTGCTGTACTCTTTCATCTGTATATACATCGTGCAGTCCCATCATTTTAATATGAATGGCTGTTCTTTGAATCCATTTAGACTCTCTAGTTCCATTTCGTATGTGTTCTAACAGTTCAACTGACACAATGTTGTTTTTGTTATCACGCAGAAGCTTTAGTCCCATCATAAGATTAATTTCAAATATTCTGTCTCGAATGCTAAGTATATTTAATTCTTTCCGCATGTTGAGAACTTTGGTAGTTATAGGACAGCCAAGTATAATTCTGAGTGTTTCATTTTGCCTTTTTTCCAGTTTATCAATATTTTTGCCATTTTGCAGGACTAAAGCTGGTGCGTGATAGTCTATCAGAGACCTTTTAAATGCTAAATACATCATTCTTGCTATTCTAATATTAACACCGTATTTAGAGCTTTACCCCACTACAGTTCTGAGAACCCTGAGCCTACTCTACATTGTTGATGTAACTTATTGACTGCAGTTGAGGTACAAGGGACAGACACCAAGGTATTTGAAAGAAGAGACATAGTCTATTGGTATGTTATCTATCTTAAGTTTTCGTGGTCCACTTTTGCGGTTGCCAATTTGTCTGTTAAATACCATAGTTTTAGCAGCGTTGATTACAAGACCAAGGCTCTCACAAGTTGTATGTATAGAATTTAAGACTGCTTGCATTTTGCGGTGAGTTTTAGTATGCACAAGGATGTCATCTGCATAGCTGATAGTGATGTTTGCCGGACTAGTTGGGATTGATTTTAGTAAAGCATTAATTAGAACATTAAACAAGGTAGGACTGAGTACTCCTCCTTGTGGGGTGCCTAATTGCATTACTTTAGTTTCACTCTTGTAGCCTTGGAACAGTGCAGAGGACTTCCGGTTGGTAAGATAGCCTCGTATCCATTGTAATAATTGTCCACCTATATCCATTCTCGCTAATTCATACATAATTACTTCCCTATTTGCAGTATCAAAGGCATTTTTTTGATCAAGAAATGTTGTGTACTTGTGCCTTTTATCTCCATGAACAGTGAGGTAGGTTGTGATACAGCTGTGTACACTTTTACCATGTGTGAAACCATTGATATAAGGTGACATGTGCTCTTAACTCTATACAATAATCTATTAAGCACCATTCTCTCAAAGGTTTTGCACATGCAACTGGTCAGTGAGATGGGACGGAAAGCATCAGGTTGGCCAGGCTTTGGTACAGGTACCGTAAGACTGGTGGTCCATGATACAGGCAACTGCCCAGTGACATAGCTAGCATTAAACAATTCTAATAATGGGTTACCGGGTAAACGATGTAGGAGTCTTAGAATATCATAGGTGATACCGTCCTAATCCATAGGAGTGTTCCTATTTCCTGTTCGCAAATACACATACACACATATACACACTCACACACACACACACACACACACACACACACACACACACACACACACACACACACACACACACACACACACACACACACACACACACACAGGTGGAAAATGAGTGCCCAAATGAGCCACAGAGATATTTGAAAGAACTTTTTTAGTGTCAGAGTGGTTGACAAATGGAATGCATTAGGAAGTGATGTGGTGGAGGCTGACTCCATACACAGTTTCAGGCGTAGATATGATAGAGCCCAATAGGCTCAGGAACCTGTATACCTGTTGATTGACGGTTGAGAGACGGAACCAAAGAGCCAGAGCTGAACCTCCGCAAGCACAACTAGGTGAGAATAGACTTATTAAAAGACAGTGAGAGACTCACACTGTAAGACGAATTTACAAATGTTTGCAGACACTTAGCGACGCACTCAAAAGACACCACATACACTCTGGAACGCACTCAAGAGACAATAGAAGCTAGCCTAGGAACACGCCAAGGTTTGTGAATCGTGTTGAACTGATATAGCTAATTAACCTTTCTCATAATATGCAACAAAATAGAATACCTGTTTAATGATTACGAGAGAGAGAGCAAGTGAGGAGGGGGGGGGGGGTGAGAAGGGGGCGTGAAGGGGCATGCAGAAAGGGGTAGGGGGGGGGGGGAGACTGATGTAAGGGGGTGCAGGGGGAAGGTAAGAAAAGGGGGGTTTGGGGGGGGGATAGAGAGAAGGGAACTGAGGGAGGGAGGAGGAGGCAATGAGCAATACATCATAGAGTTTCTCTTTAATGTTTCCAACGTCAGATAATTCCAACTGACACTTAAAAAGAATCTATTAGACTAAAAAAAATCACGTAGATAATCCCGCCCTTAACGGCTTTACGTAAGCTGTTTACACCTTCATGGACGACATGCTAGTTCGCTGGGTACCTGTCTGCTCTACCTGAGGTGAGTCCCGTAAACCACTCACCAGTTTACACTATTCCGGGTCGATGGGGTAGACTGTACCGGTAGCTGCGGGGTCCCCAACTTCGTGGCTGTTATTTAAACTTATAGAAAGTCCTGTTGCCGCGAGAGAGAGAGAGAGAGAGAGAGAGAGAGAGAGAGAGAGAGAGAGAGAGAGAGAGAGAGAGAGAGAGAGAGAGAGGGAGAGGGAGAGGGAGAGAGAGAGAGAGAGAGAGAGAGAGAGAGAGAGAGAGAGAGAGAGAGAGAGAAAGAGAGAGAGAGAGAGAACACACACACACAGAGAACAGACACAAAAACACTGTTTTCTGTATTATATCTTTTTTTCTGAGTCTGTGTATTTACACAAACACTAAATACACCAATTCACGAAAAGTCGTAAAGAAAAAACAGAGACAACTAGTATAGAAAACTCTTGACAGATAGAAACGGAAAAATAGTTCTTCCCCTCTTGGGGTTCCTGTTGTTTCGACAAGCCTGGAACCTTAATCCTTGAGGAAGCTTTTGCCATTTTTCCCAGAGAGGGATTACAGTGTCTCGGATTCTACCCGGAAGAAATCATATTGATGCGTCAGTCTTCTGCACATATATATATATATATATATATATATATATATATATATATATATATATATATAATATATATATATATATATATATATATATATATATATATATATATATATATATATATATATATATATATATATGTCGTACCTAGTAGCCAGAACTCACTTCTCAGCCTACTATTCAAGGCCCGATTTGCCTAATAAGCCAAGTTTTCATGAATTAATATATTTACTATAATTTTTTTCTTATGAAATGATAAAGCAACCCTTTTCTCTATGTATGAGGTCAATTTTTTTTTATTGGAGTTAAAATTAACGTAGATATATGACCGAACCTAACCAACCCTACCTAACCTAACCTAACCTATATTTATAGGTAAGGTTAGGTTAGGTAGCCAAAAAAAGCTAGGTTAGGTTAGGTTAGGTAGGTTAGGTAGACGAAAACACATTAATTCATGAAAACTTGGCTTATTAGGCAAATCGGGCCTTGAATAGTAGGCTGAGAAGTGCGTTCTGGCTATTAGGTACGACATATATATATATATATATATATATATATATATATATATATATATATATATATATGTATATATATATATATATATATATATATATATATATATATATATATATATATATATATATATATATATATATATATATACACCACCACTTGTAGACCACCTCTTGTCAGATATCAGGAAAATAAGGGAGCAAGAAGTAAGCCTGGGTCTCGTCCTGAACCCTTCCAAGTGTGAAGTAGTCTCCTCCAACCCAGACATCGTAGCTAGAATAAGGTCTGCCTTGCCTGGAGCCCATGTCATTAGGGCCGAGAACAGCACCCTCCTTGGAGCTCCCCTCGGGTCTAACGCCATTGAGGAGATCCTCGACAAGAAAATCGCAGACCTTAGGAGGATGGAAGACAGAATAGGTGACATCGATGCCCACGATGCTTTTTATCTCCTCACCAAATGCCTATCCCTTCCGAGGCTAACCTACTTTCTGAGGTGCGCCCCATCTTACAACAACCCAAAGCTTGACGAGTATGACCTCCTACTGAAGACCATGCTGGAAAAAGTTGTTAACCTCTCTCTCAACGAATGCCAGTGGAAACAAGCCACTCTTCCTGTCAGGCTCGGTGGCTTGGGTGTCCGCACCGCCACCCAAATTGCAGTCCCAGCCTTCCTGTCTTCCTCCTCAGCATCAGATGACCTGGTTAAGGAAATTCTACCTGACACCCTGAGTGATGTAGCGGGGATACAGGACCCCCACTACACGGAATGTGACACGAAATGGGGTGCCATGACAGACCCAGCACTCAGACCAGCCATGCCGAAAGCCAAGAAACAATCCAGTTGGGACAGCCCCATTGCAGACAAAGAAGCCACAGCTTTGCTGGAGGCAGCAACAACCCCCAGTGATCGTGCACGCCTCACAGCTGTGCAGGCTCCCCATGCAGGGGACTTCCTTCTGGCAGTCCCTATGTCTGCGACAGGCACACGTCTTGATCCGCAGGAGCTCCGTATTGCAGTCGCTCTCCGCCTTGCTGCCCCTATCCACACTGTTCACAGGTGTATTTGCGGCGAGGCAGATGCTGACGAATATGGATTGCATGGCCTGCACTGTGGAAAATCGGGTGGTTGGCACACTAGACACGACGAAGTCAACGACATCATTAAAAGAAGCCTTGCCTCTGCTCAGTGTCCAGCGGAGAGAGAGCCCCGCAACCTACTGAACCGTGACTCTGTTAGCTTTGCCGGCCGACCAGACGGAATCACACTGCGTCCGTGGAAGGGTGGCAGGCAGTTAGCATGGGACTATACTTGCGTATCCACCCTGGCAACGACATACATCACCCTCTCTGCCGGCACGGCAGGAGCCGCAGCGACACACAGAGAAAAACAAAAGTCAGTCAAGTACAGGCAATTAGATCAAAGGTACAATTTCGTTCCAATAGGGTCTGAGACCCTAGGCCCATGGGGTGAGAGTGCAAGAAGGTTTCTTAAGGATCTTGGTTCCAAGCTCATTGACACCACAAGAGACCCTAGAGCAGCAAGTTTTCTCTTTCAGCGCCTCAGTGTCGCGATCCAGAGGGGAAATGCCCGCTGCATCCTCGGTTCCTGCCCGGCGTCGGAGGAGTTCGAGGAAATCTACAGCCTCTAGGAAGCGAACTTTTTCTTGTGTCCTCTTAATGTTCATTTTTTGTATAAAATCAGATATGTAACTGTATAACCTTGCATAATAAAGTGTACATCATAATAAAAAAAAAAGGGGGTGGTAGGAGAAGTGAACACTCTTTCGTATTCAGAGTTAAATGTCAAGTTTTTCCCTGAGTGCTCTGTGTTCCCTTCTCTGAGGCTGTGGGTCCCTATAATTACACCAGTGGTGGTACCCCCCTATATATATACATATATGAACAGCTACAGGTACTTCTGGCTTCGAAAGCTGCTGGTTCTTAGTCAAAATTAAAGTGATATCGGATCCATTTTGGACCATTAACCTTGAGACTTATAAGAACGTATTAATATAACTGCAGATGAAGGCCTATTGGCCCATACTATAGGCAGCTCCTGTTTAACTCGTCTCATATAGTTAACTAGATGAGTATCTCCGTCCAGTTTACATCTCATTTCGTCTTCCCAGTCAGAATCACGCCGGAAGTGGCATAGTTCAATGACTCAACAGGACCCCAGTCACTCACCCTTAAAAAGAGACTGGAAAATAAAAAGATTCAGGTAGAGAGACTGGAAAATAAAAAGATTCAGGTAGAGAGGCTGGAAAATAAAAAGATTCAGGTAGAGAGGCTGAAAAATAAAAAGATTCAGGTAAAGAGACTGAAAAATAAAAAGATTCAGGTAGAGAGACTGAAAAATAAAAAGATTCAGGTAGAGAGACTGAAAAATAAAAAGATTCAGGTAGAAAGACTGGAAAATAAAAAGATTCAGGTAGAGAGACTGGAAAATAAAAAGATTCAGGTAGAGAGACTGGAAAATAAAAAGATTCAGGTAGAGAGACTGGAAAATAAAAAGATTCACGTAGAGAGGCTGAAAAATATAAAGATTCAGGTAGAGAGACTGGAAAATAAAAAAGATTCAGGTAGAGAGGCTGAAAAAAGAAAAGATTCAGGCACAGAGACTGAAAAAGAAAAAGATTCAGGCACAGAGACTGAAAAAGGCCTCTCTCGCCTGTCTTATAAGTCGTTGGTAATCCCTCAACCCATCCTTGGAAGGCACTAACGGGGGATATAGCGATTGTGTTAAAGAAGGCGAGGGAAAGGGGGAGGATTGTAAGAGAATGGGGAAAGACCCGCGCTGAAAGAGGTAAGGTAAGGGAAAGTAAGGTAACAGCGCAATAGGAAGAGGTGAAAGGAAAACGGGAAGAGCAGATATGAGGAAGGTGTGTGTACTCACCTAGTTGTGCTTGCGGGGGTTGAGCTCTGGCTCTTTGGTCCCGCCTCTCAACCGTCAATCAACAGGTGTACAGGTTCCTGAGCCTATTGGGCTCTATCATATCTACACTTGAAATGCATGTATTCACCTAGTTGTATTCAACCCCCGCAAGCAATCTAGCTGCTTGTGGGGGGTTGAGCTCTGCTCTTTCGGCCTGCCTCTCAACTGTCAATCAATCTATTGTTACTAACTACTAACTTTTTTTTCCACACACACACACACACACATCCCCAGGAAGCAGCCCGTAACAGCTGTCTAACTCCCAGGTACCTATTTACTGCTAGGTAACAGGAACATCAGGGGTGAAAGAAACTCTGCCCCATCTGTTTCCGACGGCGCCGGGAATCGAACCTCCGGTCTACAGGATTACGTATCCAGCGTGCTGTCCACTCAGCCACCAGCACCCCGCTGTGTGAGGGATGAGGGCGGAAGTGAGGTTGAGAACAGCCCCGGCTTCCTTAATTATGAGTGTCCCCGGAACGCCAGGCCAACCAACCAATCACAGCTCACATTAACCGTGACGAACACAACTGCAGTTTGGATTGTAGAAAGTGGAAAAATGGACAATTAACATGAAGGTTGGAGTGCAAAATTAGTTAAAAGAGGGGGGGGGGTGGGGTGGGGGGGACCCCTCTCTCTCTCTCTCTCTCTCTCTCTCTCTCTCTCTCTCTCTCTCTCTCTCTCTCTCTCTCTCTCTCTCCACATTCCGCGAAAGCCACTTCAATCATTCTCAGATTCCAAAATACACTAATCTTTCTCTTTTCGATAAAATCATAACATTTAAAATTCTCAAAGTGACTGAGAGCAATTTACTGATGGAACTCATCAGACTCACCAAAGAAATCCTCAGACCTTGTTTAGAATACTTCAAGATTACACTTCGGTTTTTTATGACCTGATTCCCAAAAGGCCAAGACCTATCTGGCAATGCGGCGACTGTTAACAGATAAAATGCATGATTTTTGTTATTAAATTTTACACGTTTTTAGTGAATAAATTTTCCTTCTCTTCAGCTACCATTGATGATGATGATGATAACCTGGTGATGATGAGGTCTCGAAGAGCAGGATGTTGATAAAGTAAATGAAAGGAGATGAGTCACAATAACGTGGCTGAAGTATGTTGACCATTCTCATCGTCTTGAGAATGGTCCAGGACGGACCGAAACGTCGTCGTCCCTTCAACTTCTAGTGTGTGTGGTCTGGTCAACAATAAATGAAAGGACTTAACCTAACCTAACCTAACTCAACCCAGCACCCCAACGCAATCGAACGCAGCCTAACCTAGCCTAACCTAACCTAACCTAACCTAACCTAACCTAACTCAACCCAGCACCCCAACGCAATCGAACGCAGCCTAACGTTACCTAGCTCAACCTAAACCTGACCTAGCCTAACCTGACCCAACCTAAGCCTGCCCCAACCCTCTCTCCAGCACCACAATCATTCTTCCCCAATACCAGGTACAAATCAGAAGCCAAAAAGTGTAGGTGAGACCAAATATCCCCAAAATATTTGAAATATTGGATTGAACCTTTGATGAGCTCTGTTCTGAAGGCGACCGAGAAGGAGTCCCCAGAATTTTAATAAATATACTCGTCTCATATTTCTTCGAATTGGACATAACAGCCGCCGAGAAATCTGAAAAAAGTCAGATGATAAGCTGCTTTTTGCTTCAGACAATAAGCTGCTCTTATCCCATAACAGGTTCACAGAAAGAATTGTAAAACACTCGATTCTTATTTCGTATCGTTCGAAGCTTCAGTTACCATGAAATCAACCCGTCATCGACTCAAGTCCATTACATCCAGCGGTCGGACCCCACAGACGCATTCATAAATTTTTAAATGCTGTTCGTTCAAAACAGGAATTTTCTCAAATATAAATTAATATTATAACATACTAGCATATTGTGTATATATAGGCATAGGTTAGGTTAGGTGTTTAGGTTCTGTTGGCGATTATATGTATTTGTAGTACGTTGGTGAAGCATTTACAGCGTTGTGGTTCGAACAAAAGTCGTCAGTGAAGCACATGTTCCGGAAGTGTTCGAACGAAATCACTTGTGAGTCGTGTGTAAACCGTTTTTCATTCATAAACAGTTGGGGTTTGGCGGATGCATGGAATGGACTTTGGGTCTTTGTTTGGAGGACGGGCTGCTGAAACCTATGAAATAAGTTCCTTTCTCAACATCATTATGTTACAATTCTGCACAACTGATTCTGGTAAAGGAATAAATAATGGTTTATATCACAATTAAGCTGAGGAATTGTCGCACAATGCCAGCGCTGCTCTTGAGCTGCAAGTTAACAAGCGCAGGCAACTACCCAAGGTCCAGCGTTACAACAAGGCCACATCAAGAACATGAGAATAAAGGGAAAGTTCTTAGAAGCAGCAGGAGGAGGAGGATCGAACCGGCGCTCTAGGTGACCGCAGGCGCACTATATGCACATATATATTGCGGTTAGGTGCGCGTCAGGCGTTTCCAAGGACGCAGGTTCGATTTCGATTTTCCGATATACTCAAGTCACCCCCCAGGACGCTTGAGTATAATGAAAATGTGGAAACCGCAGAAGATCTATTGACCCATTCGAGGCGGCTCTTAATTAAATAGAAAAACTATTAGTATACGTAGGACAGATAACGTATCAGCGCAGCCCGTTTTCTATGTCACTCCATAACAAATCTGTTTTTTTTTTTAACCAGGAACGCACTAGCCAAAGCAACCCTTACCTAACCTACCGAGCCAGATCCATAGAAAACGGGAATATTATTGAGTCGTAACTTTTCTTAATAGGTTGCAATGTTGACGTGGGTAATCGTAATGTCAAGAACGCGACCAATTAGCTAAGGGGAACGGGCTGAGCCCTTAGGACCAGCAAGGGGAGTTGAGGGGAGGCTGGGGCCAGATTCACGAAAGCACTTACGCAAACACGAACCTGTACATCTTTTCTCAATCTTTGGCGGCTTTGTTTACAATTATTAAACAGTTAATGAGCTCCGAAGCACCAGGAACGCTGTTTATAACAATAACAACAGTTGAATGGGAAGTTTTCATGCACGTAAACTGTTTAATAAATGTAACCAAAGCCGGTCGACCGAGCGGACAGCACGCTGGACTTGTGATCCTGTGGTCCTGGGTACGATCCCAGGCGCTGGCGAGAAACAATGGGCAGAGTTTCTTTCACCCTATGTCCCTGTTACCTAGCAGTAAAATAGGTACCTGGGTGTTAGTCAGCTGTCACGGGCTGCTTCCTGGGGGTGGAGGCCTGGTCGAGGACCGGGCCGCGGGAACACTAAAAGCCCCGAAATCATCTCAAGATAACCTCAAGATAAGAAGAAAGCCGTCAAAGATTGAGGAAAAATGTACACGTTCGTAAGTGCTTGCGTAACTGGTTTCGTGAATCTGGCCCCTGGCACCCTTGCTGTGACCCGCAACACATCTCATGCTAACTTATTTAGTTGTTATGGTATAAGATTCAGCTACTGGGAACAAAAAGTTCCAAGTAGCACGGGCTATGGTGAGCCCGTAGTGGACTTACCTGGCACAGGAGCGGGGCAAGTAGCACGGGCTATGGTGAGCCCGTAGTGGACTTACCTGGCACAGGAGCGGGGCAAGTAGCACGGGCTATGGTGAGCCCGTAGTGGACTTACCTGGCACAGGAGCGGGGCAAGTAGCACGGGCTATGGTGAGCCCGTAATGGACTTACCTGGCACAGGAGCGGGGCAAGTAGCACGGGCTATGGTGAGCCCGTAATGGACTTACCTGGCACAGGAGCGGGGCTGTGATCTCTCCCTCTCTCGTAACGAGTAACTTACGAGATAACTTATTTAGTTAAGGGAAGCTTTATGTTTGTGAGGAGAGAGGTGAGGAAAGGTTAGGAGAGGGAAGAGGAGGTAAGAGAAGGGAGAGGAGGGAACAGGAGACGAGGATTGGAACAGAAGGGAAGAGAATAGAGAAAATAAGGAAAGAGACGAATGGAGGAGAGAAAATGAATGAAGATAATAATGGAAAAGAGAAAAGGAGTTTTCTTTTCTAAGAGAAAAAGAGTGAGAAATCCCAGGAAAGGAAAGTAGGTAGAAGAGGAAGAACGAGAAGTGAGAGAACATAGAAAAATTAGAACAAATGCACAGAGACAAGTGGAATGTAATACCTTGCGATGATTTCGGGGCTCAACGTCCCCGCGGCCCGGTCCTCGACCAGGCCTCCTCGTTGCTGGACTTGTCAACCAGGCTGTTGAACGCGGCTGCTCGCAGCCTGACGTATGTCTGGCTGATCAGATATCCTTTTGGAGAGAGATAGAGGCTCTCTTCCTCTATCTTCCTCTTCTCTCCTAATGGAGAGCAGAGGAACAACATAAATATCCACAAAGAGGGAAAGATTAAATACACAGTAAATTCACATCTTTTGAAAGTTTCTTGATAAGAGTCATACATTTGGAAGACTTTAGTGAGACGAGAGAACACCTGGCTTTAGGATCCTTAAGCTGCTTTCCTTATTCTTTCTGTCTCCTTTGAGTGTGTGTGCGTGTGTGAGTGCGTGTGCCTGTGTGAGTGTGTGTGCGTGTGTGAGTGCGTGTGCCTGTGTGTGCGTGTGTGCCTGTGTGTGTGCGTGTGGGTGTGCGCGCCACTCTTTAAGACAGAATGAGAGCGGCGACTGTAAAAACTTTATGAGTTATAGACGTGAGAGACTGTGATGTATGGGCGCTTGAGAGATAAGATGAGGGAGGAGGTACAGGAAGCACAGGGTGAGAAGGAGGAGGGTGCAGGAAGCCAAGGGAGAAGCATGTCAGGAAATAGAAAGGACAGAGAGAGACAGAGACATAATTAAGTGTAACTGGACAGACCAAAGAGGAAGGAAGATTAAGCGACTGACTGACAGACAGATTGACTGCCAGAGACAGGGGCATATATATATATATATATATATATATATATATATATATATATATATATATATATATATATATATATATATATATATATATATATATATATATATATATATATATCATCTGAAAGTAAGATGCAAGTACCTGACCATGCAAGTACAACTAGGTGAGTACACACACACACACACACACACACACACACACACACACACACACACACACACACACACACACACACGCACACACACACAACCGGAGTCATTGCTGTAAATAACCGATGGCTCGAAAGGTGGGATCCAAGAGTCAATGCTCGATCCTGCAGACACAAATAGGTGAGTACAAATAGGTGAATAGGTGAGTACACACACACACACACATTATGAGACAGACAAACAATCAGATAAACAGTTAAACAGACACAATCATAAAAATACCCCCACCACCAAAAAAAAATATCAACAAAATATTTTAATTGTAATTTACAAAGAAACAAATATAACACTACCAACAAAAATACATACTTTAAGTGTTCGAATATTTTTTTCGAACGTTCGAGACTCCAGATAAAAATAGTTTTTTTTCCCCCGAGAGAAAAATTGGAACCAGAACATTAGAATTTCGAGCAAGAAGGAGCTAAATGAATTTCCTCTTCAAAAATTGGTTATCTTGAGATGATTTCGGGGCTTTAGTTTCCCCGCGGCCCGGTCCTCGACCAGGCCTCCACCCCCAGGAAGCAGCCCGTGACAGCTGACTAACACCCAGGTACCTATTTTACTGCTAGGTAACAGGGGCATAGGGTGAAAGAAACTCTGCCCAATGTTTCTCGCCAGCGCCTGGGATCGAACCCAGGACCACAGGATCACAAGTCCAGCGTGCTGTCCGCTCGGCCGACCGGTTCCCTCCCGTAACTTATTTCAAAGTTAATAACCAATTTTTTTGTCTCCAAGATGGAGAACTTCTCACTTTAACCGTCGAAAAATATTTCCGAGACATCTCAGTTCACTCTATATGATTAAATTAGTTTTATCTTTAATTATTTGATTAGCTTACCTTGAGGTTACCTTGAGGTGCTTCCGGGGCTTAGCGTCCCCGCGGCCCGGTCGTCGACCTGGCCTCCTGGTTGCCGGACTGATCAACCAGGCTGTTGGACGCGGCTGCTCGCAGCCTGACGTATGAGTCACAGCCTGGTTGATTAGGTTGATTAGATTAGCTTAAAGTTTTGGGTTAGATACATAATTAGTTATAATTTTACCTGATGAATTAATTTAGCTTTGACCTAATTTATGAATTATTAAATTTGCTCAAATTTTACCTAATTAAAACTAGTTTTTTTATATCTAATTGCCTAATTAAAATGAATTTT
>NC_091159.1:49820606-49835606 GCF_040958095.1 Procambarus clarkii | reverse complement strand
TTTTCTAAGTAGCTGAATCTAAAACAACAACGGATAGCAGCCATTACTAGTGGTTAGTTCGTTGCGTTGTGTGGATAGTAGCCTCGTTAGACGTTAAGATGTAAGTCTCATCCTCTCTACACACTCAGACCTTACCTTGACCTTGAGGTGCTTCAGGGGCTTAGTGTCCCCGCGGCCCGGTCGTCGACCAGGCCTCCTGGTTGCTGGACTGATCAACCAGGCTGTTAGACGCGGCTGCTCGCAGCCTGACGCAGCCTAACCTTCACAAAGCACTCAGGAGATTGCGGAAGACAGTGCGAATTTTATGAAAATCTATACATAAAATTCACAAATACATGAGTGTATTTTATTCTAAATAATAGTACAAGTAATAATTCTTCTTCTTATTTAAATTCTTATTATTATTATTATAAGAAATATTTACTCTATAACAACTGGAAATATCTTCAATACTCGCAGGCTGAAGTTAAGTCAGTCCTTCCCTCCCTATACGTGATGTATAATGTATTGTCGGAGTCCTGTATGCGTTGTGAATTAATAACATACAGAGAAAATACAGGAGCAGAGGCAGGAAGAAGTGGAATTGTTATTGTTAGAAATTAATAGTGCCGGTTGAAACGAATATTGGTTTATATTTGATGTTAAGAATGATCTTTGGCTTTAATTAAATCTGTTGTGTGATAGATTAAAAGTGGGAACGTTTGATTGGTTGTTCGCAATGATTGTGATGGCTTTGTGGATTGTGCGCGCGCACACACACACACACACACACACACACACACACACACACACACACACACACACACACACACACACACACACACACACACACACACACACACACACACACACACACACACACACACCCAGAGGCGAGGGGGGAACCCACAACCAGCTACCCAGTAACACCAGAAGGGAGGACAACCCCGCCTCCCTCCTCTGCATAGAAAACCCCCCTACCCCAAACCCTCCCTGCCCCCACTCAAAAGTTCAGCCAAATCTCCCTCCCCCCACACCCAATCCCCACCCTTCTACCCCTCCCCTCCTCCCGAGTCCTCCCTCCCCCCCTTTCCTTCCCGTCCTCCCTCCCCTTTCACCCCATACCCTCCCTGTCCCTCCCCCTTCCCTGGATCCCCCGCCCCTCATTCCAGTATCCTCTGAGATCCTGTTACCCACCTCACAGGTCCTCACACCCATGGAACAGCCTCCCCCACCAGCAGAACACTCACCAAGGAGGCGATTTGTGAAGGGACAGAAGAAAGTGAGCCTCAAAGCGATGTACACTAACATAGATGGAATTACAAATAAAGCAAATGAGCTTGGAGAACTGGTACTAGAGGAAAACCCAGACATAATAGCCCTCACAGAAACAAAGATCACGAAAACAATAACAAATGCAGTGTTTCCACAGGACTATTATGTTATGCGGAAAGAGAGGGAAGGAAGAGGTGGGGGTGGTGTAGCTCTGCTGGTAAGAAAAGGCTGGGATTTTGAGGAGATGGATATTCAGGGCTGTGAAGGTTTCAGTGACTACATAGCAGGTACTGTAACAAATGGAGGGAAAAAAATTATAGTCGCAGTCATATATAATCCACCACCAAATGACAGAAGACCTAGACAGGAATATGATAGAAACAACATGGCCACCATTAACGTAATAGAAAGAGCAGCTTCTGTTGCTAGCAGGAATGGATCTGGACTACTAATTATGGGAGACTTCAACCATGGGAAGATAGATTGGAAGAACAGAGACCCGCATGGAGGACCAGAAACATGGAGAGCTAAGCTGCTGGACGTGGCAACAAGAAACTTTCTAAGCCAGCATACCAAAGAGCCAACAAGAATGAGAGGAGAAGATGAACCAGCAATGCTTGATTTGATATTTACCCTAAATGAATGGGATATAAGGGAAGTTAAGATGGAAGCGCCCTTGGGAATGAGTGACCACAGTGTATTGAACTTTGAGTACCTGGTAGAGCTAGGACTTATCTCCCCCCAAAAAGAACTAGGAATCAAAAGGCTGGCATACCGAAAGGGGAATTATGAACAGATGAGAAGTTTCCTAAGTGAAATACCTTGGGACACAGACCTCAGAGACAAGTCTGTACAGGGTATGATGGACTATGTTACCCAAAAGTGTCAGGAGGCAGTAAACAGGTTCATCCCGGCCCAAAGGGAAAAATCCGAGAAGCAACAAAAGAATCCATGGTATAATAGGGCATGTATGGAAGCGAAGAAACTGAACAAGAAGGCGTGGAGGAACTTCCGGAATAACAGAACACCAGAAAACAGGGAGAGATACCAGAGAACCAGGAATGAGTACGTCAGGGTGAGAAGAGAAGCAGAGAAAATTTTTGAAAATGATATAGCAAACAAAGCCAAGACCGAACCAAAGCTACTCCACAGTCACATCAGAAGGAAAACAACAGTGAAAGAACAGGTATTGAAACTTAGAACAGGCGAGGACAGGTATACAGAGAATGACAGAGAGGTGTGTGAGGAACTCAACAAGAGGTTCCAGGAGGTCTTCACAATAGAACAGGGTGAGGTCACTGTGCTAGGAGAAAGGGAGGTAAACCAGGCGGCCTTGGAGGAGTTCGAAATTACGAGAGAGGAGGTCAAGAGACACCTGCTGGATCTGGATGTTAGAAAGGCGGTTGGTCCAGATGGGATCTCACCATGGGTACTGAAAGAGTGTGCAGAGGCACTTTGCTTGCCACTCTCCATAGTGTATAGTAAATCACTAGAGACGGGAGACCTACCAGAAATATGGAAGACGGCGAATGTGGTCCCAATATACAAAAAGGGCGACAGACAAGAGGCACTGAACTACAGGCCAGTGTCCTTGACTTGTATACCATGCAAGGTGATGGAGAAGATCGTGAGAAAAAACCTGGTAACACATCTGGAGAGAAGGGACTTCGTGACAAATCGCCAACATGGATTCAGGGAGGGTAAATCTTGTCTTACAGGCTTGATAGAATTCTACGATCAGGTGACACAGATTAAGCAAGAAAGAGAGGGCTGGGCGGACTGCATTTTCTTGGATTGTCGGAAAGCCTTTGACACAGTACCGCATAAGAGGCTGGTACATAAGCTGGAGAGACAGGCAGGTGTAGCTGGTAAGGTGCTCCAGTGGATAAGGGAGTATCTAAGCAATAGGAAGCAGAGAGTTACGGTGAGGGGTGAGACCTCCGATTGGCGTGAAGTCACCAGTGGAGTCCCACAGGGCTCTGTACTCGGTCCTATCTTGTTTCTGATATATGTAAATGATCTCCCGGAGGGTATCGATTCATTTCTCTCAATGTTTGCGGACGATGCTAAAATTATGAGAAGGATTAAAACAGAAGAGGACTGTTTGAGGCTTCAAGAAGACCTAGACAAGCTGAAGGAATGGTCGAACAAATGGTTGTTAGAGTTTAACCCAACCAAATGTAATGTAATGAAGATAGGTGTAGGGAGCAGGAGGCCAGATACAAGGTATCATCTGGGAGAGGAAATTCTTCAGGAGTCAGAGAAGGAAAAAGACTTGGGGGTTGATATCACGCCAGACCTGTCTCCTGCAGCACATATCAAGCGGATAACATCAGCGGCATATGCCAGGCTGGCCAACATACGAACGGCATTCAGAAACTTGTGTAAAGAATCATTCAGAACTTTGTATACCACATATGTCAGGCCAATCCTGGAGTATGCAGCCCCAGCATGGAGTCCATATCTAGTCAAGGATAAGACTAAACTGGAAAAGGTTCAAAGGTTTGCCACCAGACTAGTACCCGAGCTGAGAGGTATGAGCTACGAGGAGAGACTACGGGAATTAAACCTCACTTCGCTGGAAGACAGAAGAGTTAGGGGGGACATGATCACCACATTCAAGATTCTGAAGGGGATTGATAGGGTAGATAAAGACAGTCTATTTAACACAAGGGGAACACGCACAAGGGGACACAGGTGGAAACTGAGTGCCCAAATGAGCCACAGAGATATTAGAAAGAACTTTTTTAGTGTCAGAGTGGTTGACAAATGGAATGCATTAGGGGGTGATGTGGTGGAGGCTGACTCCATACACAGTTTCAAGTGTAGATATGACAGAGCCCGATAGGCTCAGGAATCTGTACACCTGTTGATTGACGGTTGAGAGGCGGGACCAAAGAGCCAGAGCTCAACCCCCGCAAACACAACTAGGTGAGTAACTAGGTGAGTACACAGTGAAGGAACAGGTGATGAAACTTAGGGTGGGCGAGGACAGGTACACAGAGAATGACAAAGAGGTGTGTGAAGAACAAAAGGTTCCAGGAGGTCTTTACAATAGAACAGGGAGATGTCGCGGCGCTAGAAGAGGTGGCAGCAAACCAGGTGACCTTGGATAGGTTCGAAATTACAAGAGATGAGGTCAAGAAGCACCTATTGGAGCTGGATGTGAGAAAAGCTGTTGGGCCGGATGGAATCTCGCCATGGGTATTGAAAGAGTGTGCAGGAGCACTTTGCCTACCACTCTCCATAGTGTATAGTAGGTCACTGGAAACGGGGGACCTACCAGAAATATGGAAGACTGCTAATGTAGTACCAATATACAAAAAGGGTGACAGACAAGAGGCACTGAACTACACGCCAGTGTCCTTAACTTGTATACCATGCAAGGTGATGGAGAAGATTGTGAGAAAAAACCTAGTAACACATCTGGAGAGAAGAGACTTCGTGACAACCCATCAACATGGGTTCAGGGAGGGTAAATCTTGCCTTACAGGATTGATAGAATTCTATGATCAGGTGACAAAGATTAAACAAGAAAGAGAAGGGTGGGCGGACTGCATTTTTTTGGACTGTCGGAAAGCCTTTGACACAGTACCCCATAAAAGGTTGATGCATAAGCTAGAGAAACAGGCAGGAGAAACTGGTAGGGCGCTCCAGTGGATAAGGGAGTACCTAAACAATAGGAAGCAGAGAGTTACAGTGAGGGGTGAGACCTCAGACTGGCGTGAAGTCACCAATGGAGTCCCACAGGGCTCTGTACTTGGACCTATCCTGTTTCTGATATACGTAAATGATCTCCCAGAAGGTATAGACTCATTCCTCTCAATGTTTGCTGACGACGCCAAAATTATGAGAAGGATTAAGACAGAGGAGGACAGCTTGAGGCTTCAAGAAGACCTGGACAAGCTGCAGGAATGGTCGAACAAATGGCTGTTAGAGTTTAATCCAAGCAAATGTAATGTAATGAAGATAGGGGTAGGAAGCAGGAGACCAGATACAAAGTATCACTTGGGAGATGAAATACTTCAAGAGTCCGAGAGAGAGAAAGACCTGGGGGTTGATATCACGCCAGACCTGTCCCCTGATGCTCACATCAAGAGGATAACAGCAGCAGCATATGCCAGGTTGGCTAACATAAGAACGGCCTTTAGAAACTTGTGTAAGAAATCTTTCAGAACATTATATACCACATATGTCAGACCAATCCTGGAGTATGCGGCACCAGCATGGAGTCCATATCTAGTCAAGCATAAGGCTAAAATGGAAAAGGTTCAAAGGTTTGCCACCAGACTAGTACCCGAGCTGAGAGGTATGAGCTACGAGGAGAGACCACGGGAATTAAACCTCACTTCGTTGGAAGACAGAAGAGTTAGGGGGGACATGATCACCACATTCAAGATCCTCAAGGGAATTGACAGGGTTGATAAAGACAGGCTGTTTAACACAAGGGGCACACGCACTAGGGGTCACAGGTGGAAACTGAGTGCCCAAATGAGCCACAGAGATATTAGAAAGAACTTTTTTAGTGTCAGAGTGGTTGACAAATGGAATGCATTAGGAAGTGATGTGGTGGAGGCTGACTCCATACACAGTTTCAAGTGTAGATATGATAGAGCCCAATAGGCTCAGGAACCTGTACACCTGTTGATTGACAGTTGAGAGGCGGGACCAAAGAGCCAGAGCTCAACCCCCGCAAGCACAACTAGGTGAGTACAACTAGGTGAGTACACACACACACACACACACACACACACGCACACACACACACACACACACACACACACACACACACACACACACACACACACACACACACACACACACACACACACACACACACGCACACACACACACACACACAGGCTGGCCAACATACGAACGGCATTCAGAAACTTGTGTAAAGAATCATTCAGAACTTTGTATACCACATATGTCAGGCTAATCCTGGAGTATGCAGCCCCAGCATGGAGTCCGTATCTAGTCAAGGATAAGACTAAACTGGAAAAGGTTCAAAGGTTTGCCACCAGACTAGTACCCGAACTGAGAGGTATGAGCTACGAGGAGAGACTACGGGAATTAATCCTCACTTCGCTTGAAGACAGAAGAGTTAGGGGGGACATGATCACCACATTCAAGATCCTCAAGGGAATTGACAGGGTTGATAAAGACAGGCTGTTTAACACAAGGGGCACACGCACTAGGGGTCACAGGTGGAAACTGAGTGCCCAAATGAGCCACAGAGATATTAGAAAGAACTTTTTTAGTGTCAGAGTGGTTGACAAATGGAATGCATTAGGAAGTGATGTGGTGGAGGCTGACTCCATACACAGTTTCAAGTGTAGATATGATAGAGCCCAATAGGCTCAGGAACCTGTACACCTGTTGATTGACAGTTGAGAGGCGGGACCAAAGAGCCAGAGCTCAACCCCCGCAAGCACAACTAGGTGAGTACAACTAGGTGAGTACACACACACACACACACACACACACACGCACACACACACACACACACACACACACACACACACACACACACACACACACACACACACACACACACACACACACACACACACGCACACACACACACACACACAGGCTGGCCAACATACGAACGGCATTCAGAAACTTGTGTAAAGAATCATTCAGAACTTTGTATACCACATATGTCAGGCCAATCCTGGAGTATGCAGCCCCAGCATGGAGTCCATATCTAGTCAAGGATAAGACTAAACTGGAAAAGGTTCAAAGGTTTGCCACCAGACTAGTACCCGAGCTGAGAGGTATGAGCTACGAGGAGAGACTACGGGAATTAAACCTCACTTCGCTGGAAGACAGAAGAGTTAGGGGGGACATGATCACCACATTCAAGATTCTGAAGGGGATTGATAGGGTAGATAAAGACAGTCTATTTAACACAAGGGGAACACGCACAAGGGGACACAGGTGGAAACTGAGTGCTCAAATGAGCCACAGAGATATTAGAAAGAACTTTTTTAGTGTCAGAGTGGTTGACAAATGGAATGCATTAGGAAGTGATGTGGTGGAGGCTGACTCCATACACAGTTTCAAGTGTAGATATGACAGAGTCCGATAGGCTCATGAATCTGTACACCTGTTGATTGACGGTTGAGAGGCGGGACCAAAGAGCCAGAGCTCAACCCCCGCAAACACAACTAGGTGAGTACAACTAGGTGAGTACACACACACACACACACACACACACACACACACACACACACACACACACACACGCACACACACACACACACACACACACACACACACACACACACACACACACACACACACACACACACACACACACACGCATAAGAGGCTGGTACATAAGCTGGAGAGACAGGCAGGTGTAGCTGGTAAGGTGCTCCAGTGGATAAGGGAGTATCTAAGCAATAGGAAGCAGAGAGTTACGGTGAGGGGTGAGACCTCCGATTGGCGTGAAGTCACCAGTGGAGTCCCACAGGGCTCTGTACTCGGTCCTATCTTGTTTCTGATATATGTAAATGATCTCCCGGAGGGTATCGATTCATTTCTCTCAATGTTTGCGGACGATGCTAAAATTATGAGAAGGATTAAAACAGAAGAGGACTGTTTGAGGCTTCAAGAAGACCTAGACAAGCTGAAGGAATGGTCGAACAAATGGTTGTTAGAGTTTAACCCAACCAAATGTAATGTAATGAAGATAGGTGTAGGGAGCAGGAGGCCAGATACAAGGTATCATTTGGGAGAGGAAATTCTTCAGGAGTCAGAGAAGGAAAAAGACTTGGGGGTTGATATCACGCCAGACCTGTCTCCTGCAGCACATATCAAGCGGATAACATCAGCGGCATATGCCAGGCTGGCCAACATACGAACGGCATTCAGAAACTTGTGTAAAGAATCATTCAGAACTTTGTATACCACATATGTCAGGCCAATCCTGGAGTATGCAGCCCCAGCATGGAGTCCATATCTAGTCAAGGATAAGACTAAACTGGAAAAGGTTCAAAGGTTTGCCACCAGACTAGTACCCGAGCTGAGAGGTATGAGCTACGAGGAAAGACTACGGGAATTAAACCTCACTTCGCTGGAAGACAGAAGAGTTAGGGGGGACATGATCACCACATTCAAGATTCTGAAGGGGATTGATAGGGTAGATAAAGACAGTCTATTTAACACAAGGGGAACACGCACAAGGGGACACAGGTGGAAATTGAGTGCCCAAATGAGCCACAGAGATATTAGAAAGAACTTTTTTAGTGTCAGAGTGGTTGACAAATGGAATGCATTAGGGGGTGATGTGGTGGAGGCTCACTCCATACACAGTTTCAAGTGTAGATATGACAGAGCCCGATAGGCTCAGGAATCTGTACACCTGTTGATTGACGGTTGAGAGGCGGGACCAAAGAGCCAGAGCTCAACCCCCGCAAACACAACTAGGTGAGTACAACTAGGTGAGTACACACACACACACACACACACACACACACTCACGCTGTTACCTCACCCCCTCAATCTGTGACCAACGTGACCTAACCCCGCCAGCAACCGTTACTACACTACACGGGGAGACGCCTGGAGACTCACTCGCCTATATTGTCTATACCAGATTGGTAAGGTTACCTGGTTGATGGGGTTCTGGGAGTTCGTCTACTCCCCAAGCCGGGCCGAGGCCAGGCTCGACTTGTGAGAGTTTGGTCCACCAGGCTGTTGCTTGGAGCGGCCCGCAGGCCCACATACCCACCACAGCCCGGTTGGTCCGGCACTCCTTGGAGGAATAAATCTAGTTTCCTCTTGAAAATGTCCACGGTTGTTCCGGCAATATTTCTTATGCTTGCTGGGAGGACGTTGAACAACCGCGGACCTCTGATGTTTATACAGTGTTCTCTGATTGTGCCTATGGCACCTCTGCTCTTCATTGGTTCTATTCTACATTTTCTTCCATGTCGTTCACTCCAGTACGTTGTTATTTTACTGTGTAGATTTGGTACTTGGCCCTCCAGTATCTTCCAGGTGTATATTATTTGATATCTCTCTCGTCTTCTTTCTAGTGAGTACATTTGGAGGGCTTTGAGACGATCCCAATAATTTAGGTGCTTTATTGCGTCTATGCGTGCCGTATATGTTCTCTGTATTCCCTCTATTTCAGCAATCTCTCCTGCTTTGAAGGGGGAAGTGAGTACTGAGCAGTACTCAAGACGGGACAACACAAGTGCCTTGAAGAGTACAACCATTGTGATGGGATCCCTGGATTTGAAAGTTCTCGTAATCCATCCTATCATTTTTCTGGCTGTCGCAATATTTGCTTGGTTATGCTCCTTAAACGTTAGGTCGTCAGACATTATTATTCCCAAATCCTTTACATGCTGTTTTCCTACTATGGGTACATTTGATTGTGTTTTGTACTCTGTATTATGTTTAAGGTCCTCATTTTTACCGTACCTGAGTACCTGGAATTTATCACTGTTAAACATCATGTTATTTTCTGATGCCCAGTCGAAAACTTTATTAATATCGGCTTGAAGTTTTTCAATGTCCTCAGCCGAGGTAATTTTCATACTGATTTTTGTGTCATCTGCAAAGGATGATACGAAGCTGTGACTTGTATTTTTGTCTATATCTGATATGAGAATAAGGAAAAGCAGCGGTGCAAGGACTGTACCCTGAGGTACAGAGCTTTTCACTGCACTTGGACTAGATTTTATATGGTTGACAGTTACTCGCTGAGTCCTGTTTGACAGAAAACTGAGTATCCAGCGTCCTACTTTACCGGTTATTCCCATTGACTTCATTTTGTGTGCTATCACGCCATGGTCACATTTATCGAAGGCCTTTGCGAAGTCCGTGTATATCACATCAGCATTCTGTTTCTCTTCTAATGCCTCAGTGACTTTGTCGTAGTGCTCAAGTAGCTGTGAGAGGCACGATCTTCCCGCTCGAAATCCATGTTGGCCTGGGTTATGAAGGTCATTGGTCTCCATGAAATTGGTGACCTGACTCCTAATCACTCTCTCAAATACTTTTATGATGTGCGATGTTAGTGCAACTGGTCTATAATTTTTTGCCAATGCTTTGCTCCCTCCCTTGTTTAGAGGGGCTATGTCTGCTACTTTAAGTGCATCTGGTATCTCCCCCGTGTCCAAGCTCTTCCTCCACACTATACTGAGTGCCTGTGCTACCGGCACGTTGCATTTCTTTATAAATATTGAATTCCATGAGTCTGGACCTGGGGCCGAGTGCATGGGCATGTTTTCAATTTCTTTTTCAAAATTTAGTGCGCTCGTGTTTATATCAGTTATATTTACCGGGGTTTGAATATCCCGCATAAAGAAATTGTCTGGATCTTCCACCTTCATGTTGTTTATTGGAGTGCTAAACATGTCCTCATACTGCTTTTTTAGGATTTCACTAATTTCTTTGTCATCCTCCGTGTATGAACCTTCACTTGTACGAATAGGTCCAATACTGGCAGTGGTTTTTGCTTTTGATTTCGCATATGAGAAAAAATATTTTGGATTTTTCTTTATTTCCTGAATTGCTTTCTGTTCTAACTGCCTTTCTTCAGTTTCATATGAGTGTTTCAATTTCCGCTCGATTTCTTCAATCTCCCTATTTAAATTATTCCTTCTTTGACGGGAAATTCGTGTCTGCATAAGCAGTTCCGTTATTTTTTTCCTGCGTTTATAGTGTCGTCTGCGTTCTCTTTCTACGTTAGATCTCTTTCTGGCTTTCCTCAAAGGAACATGTTTCAGACAGACTTGATACGCTTCTGAAGTAAGTTTTTCTATTCCTTCTGTAGGACTTGTATTATTTAGAACAGTTCCCCATGGAATGTTTGTAAGTTCCCTGTTTATTATCTCCCAGTCTATCCTTTTATTATTAAAATTGAATTTACTGAATAGCCCCTCTCGCTTTATCAACGTTTTAGGTCTATTCTGAGTATTGATGGTCGTTTGCACTTCAATGAGTTTGTGATCTGAGTATGTGGTATCTGATATCGTAATGTCTCTGATAATGTCTTCATTGTTCGTAAAGACCAGATCTAGAATATTTTCATTTCTCGTTGGCTCCGATATCTGCTGATTGAGTGAAAATTTGTCACAGAATCTAAGTAGTTCTCTAATCTGTGGTTGGTTAGGTCCTGATAGATTTCCTGGTATAATATTATTGTTTGCTATTTTCCACCTGAGACTAGGCAAGTTGAAGTCACCTAGGAAAATAATATCAGGTATCGGGTTCTCCAAATTATCAAGGCTATTCTCTATTTTGCTTATCTGTTCTGTGAATTCCTCAGCCGTTGCATCTGGCGGTTTGTATATTAGTATAATCACTAAATTTATTTTCTCTATTTGTAATCCCAGTACCTCTACCACCTCATTTGTAACGTTTAGGAGCTCCGAGCATACAAGGTCTTCCCTAATATACAGACCCACTCCTCCATGTGACCTAATTTTCCTATCACACCTGTATAGGTTATATCCTGGAATCCAGATCTCACTGTCCAACAATTCCCCTGCATGGGTTTCTGTGAAAGCTCCAAATACTGCATTTGACTCCGTGAGGAGGCCATTTATGAACTGTACTTTGTTGTTTGTTCTTGTTTTCAGTCCTTGTATGTTGGCAAAGATGAATGAGGTTACTCTATTAGTGATAGTTTGAATGGGAGACTTTTTCGGCACGTCCATTAATCGTGGACATAATGAGTTTGTTCTGACCAGTACTGATTGTTGTAGGGCAGTTTTCTGTCGTAGTTGTAGTTCCCTTTCGGTGGGTAATTGTATCTGTAATTCTGGAATGCCAGTGGATCTGGCATCCAGTTCCATACACTCTCCATGCTGCTCCTTTTGAATTCTCTGCCGGTCTGGTATAAAAAATTTATAGTTTCCTCCAAATTCATTATCCTGCTTGCCACTCTTTATGTAGCGTTCCGTGCCTTTCACGTGAAAGTGTGGGCAGCTAAGGTCATAGCATTTTCTGTCCTCCAGTGAGGTTTGGCACATGTCAGGATGGAAAAACCTACATATTGATCCAAATCGACACTCACCTTTCCTAAGCATATTTAAACATTTTTTGGGATGTTGGTAACTGCATTCTAATCCTTTCTTATTACCAGCATATCTATGTCTGCATATGCCCTTTGCATAAAATTTGCATAAGTCTGTCCTTCTGTTCTGAATTGCTCTATCGAGAACCGTCGTGGTGTCTGTACCTATCGAGCTGTCAGTGCTGTCTGGTACACTTTCTAGTTTACTGTCATCTACATCCAGGCCTACTGAGTCAGAGTTTGCAACTTCCTGAGTTTCAGCCTCAGTTTCATCCCTGACTATAGCCTCCGCCCCTTGTATATTAGAATTGTTGTTCCTTTCCCACTCCTTCTGGATGGCTGGTAGGCTTCCAATGAATGATGTTTTCCGATCATGCGTCATGTTATCTAGAAGGTTTTTTAGGATATTCCAAGCTGGCAGGTCATTTTTACACACCCAGAGCAAGTGGCCATCTCTCAGTGCCGTAGTGTTACTCACTCCTGTACAAGCCGAATGGAATCTAGTCTTACAGATATAACATTCAATTCCCGTTACCTTCGTCTTTAAGAAGTTGTTACAGTGGCCACAAATTTGTTTATTTACTCCCATATTGCCTTGTTTTGTTGTATATATCTATATATTTATAATATTATATGTATATTGTATATTTGTAACAATATATATGTATATATATTTATATGTTTAATATTATAATATTATATGTATACCGTATATTTGTAATATTATGTGTGTTATTTTGTTCAAACTTTATGGCAGGTACTTAGCGTAGGTAGCGAGGCTGGTCCCCCGGTCAGTACAGGTGACCTCTTGTGGCCCAGGTTGATGTCACCAGTTTCCAGTTACCCGATTTATAACCACTGATGCCGCCTCTTGCCACTATTCTATATTTCTAGTATTCTATATTTATAATATTCACTTCCAACTTATATGTTGTTGTGATACCCGTTCCACATCACTGTTCCACGAATCACCGTTCACTATTTTTTTTTTTTCGTTTTTTTTTTTTATCCTAATACACGCATGTACACAAAGCCTCGTTCACTGGCTCACACGTGGTCTCCCGTTTATTCTCTATTTAACACAAAGTTCTATTGTTAATGACTATTTTCAATTTTCCAGCGGTCACTATGCACTTTGTTATGTCTGTAATCAGTAGTCCACGGCAGTAGTCCTACGAATCCCTGTTAATGTCACGATTTTAACGGAGCGCGCACGGTACGTCTACCCCCTCCCTCGACCTCAACTGATTGACGCCTGTTGGCTAAGGTTGTTATAGCAATGACTAGATCAGGAAGGGCATCTAGGTCCAGCAGTATTAGGAATGAAGAAGAGGATAGGCTTATTGAGAAGCTGATAGGGAAATTTGTAGACAAGAGGGATGTTTGGATAGAGGATCTAATCCAAGGGATTAAAAGTGAGATCTTTAATAATAAAACAGACAGTAATAACTTTATTACTTTAATGAAATACAGACAGATAATAAAATCAGAAAGAGCAGAGTAGCATGGGAAAGTGAAATAACTTGGCTTGCAACTGAATTTGGCAGGAATATGGGAAGGATGGCAAGGGAAAGGGGAATAGTAAGGGGATGGAGTAGCCAGTGTGGGAGGGATGGAAGAGTATCCATGGAAGGGGCGACTAGCATGACTGCTTCACTGAGGAGGCGGACAATCATACTCCATGTGTTACGGCCCTCTCGGGTCGCAACTGAGTTCGTACTCTGATGTTATTAGAGGAAGTTGTATCCGGCCCCAAGCCAGTAGTGGTTTTCAAGGGATGAGATCCGTGACGCAAGTAACTTAAAGGGGAAGGGAAATAAAGTTAAGAACTTAAGATTATAATTATTACCATCACCAAATAAATAATTTATAAAAGGTTACTCAGGGGGAGGGGTATTAACACTGCGCAAGGGAATTATATACACTATCGTCTTCTCCTGAAGACTCTGGATCCCAACTCTCGGTGCCAAATCCTCGGTGCTTTCGTGGCCTCTTTGACGAATCCTTTCGACAAGCTGAGTCTACCCTGGCCACAGGCCAGCCAAAACACAGTTCCACTGGGGGCACCGCCGTGGAGGCCGTCAACCACAAGTCCAGCAGGTCTGCTGGCAGGTTCCGGATCAGCAACGCTGGTCAGGCCACCCCACGAGCGATACTAGGGTAGCGCCCTAGTCAAGAGCCTCGTGTGATACCACAAATCACTCTCCTGTCCTCAATACCCCAGTGGTTAATCGTCTCCAGCAGTCGGTCCCGGGTACGACGATCCTTTCAACTGCCACTTCACTGGCAGGGTAACACCACAGTGTTCTTCCGGGAGGCGACTCACAGCTGCTACAGCAAAGCACAAGGTATGGGGACGGCTGCTTTGGGTAGACTGACTCAACTTCCATCACAGCAGTCCCAGGTCGACTCTGTAAGCAGACACGTCATCAATAACAGGTACTCACTAAAGCACCTCAGTTACAGGCTCAGACCCAAACGTCCACCTATCCACTCCATAGATGGCGCTGTCGTCTGAGCACCACCTCACCAGATGTCAGCAGCGGCGGTGTTGTGAGCTGAACAGGACTGGAAACTGGCTCTCGTAGCCAGTACACGTCGTCCTCACCAGGTGTCGTCGTCCGTTTGGAGGGGGTTTCGGGAGCTGACCCACAGATGGCGTGGTCGTCACTGCTCCGTGCTCGGACGCTGGATCCGGGTCC
>NC_091159.1:49675606-49815606 GCF_040958095.1 Procambarus clarkii | reverse complement strand
ATAAGTGACTCATTAAAGATCATTGCCAGAGGCACGCTGAGGGCCTGTGCTGCTTCTTTTAGTATCCACGGTGATACTTTGTCTGGTCCAACTGCTTTAGTTGCATCTAGAGTTGTCAACTGCTTCATTACCTCCACTGCTGTCACCTCTATATCTGATTGTCTTTCATCTAGGGTAACCCCTTCCAACAATGTGTGTGTGTGTGTGTGTGTGTGTGTGTGTGTGTGTGTGTGTGTGTGTGTGTGTGTGTGTGTGTGTGTGTGTGTGTGTGTGTGTGTGTGTGTGTGCGCGTGTGTGTGTGTGTGTGTGTGTAAATCACGAAAATAAACACGTGATTAAAAATGTGATAGTGTCAGACCACGGAGGAAAATTGAAACAGGAATTTCCTTAAGTACTTTCGTATATTAATACATCTTCAAAAGGAGTTTTTTTATATATATTCCTCCTTGTTTAAAATAACAACAGTGCTGGATTTATCAGCCTTCGTTATATGAATGGAGAGGTCGGCTCTTAACTCCTGTAAGCTTCGTCTGAACCTTTCAGGAAAATTGTTTGTGTGAGGCGTCAACATTGAACCATAAGAACATAACATAAGAACAAAGGTAACTGCAGAAGGCCTATTGGCCCATACGAGGCAGCTCCTATTCTATAACCACCCAATCCCACTCATATACTTGTCCAACCCGCGCTTGAAACAATCGAGGGACCCCACCTCCACCACGTTACGTGGTAATTGGTTCCACAAATCAACAACCCTGTTACCGAACCAGTATTTACCCAAGTCTTTCCTAAATCTAAACTTATCCAATAAACAATACTTTTAACCAAGTTTAGGTTTTGTGGAGAAAGAGAGCTTTGTTTTTCAAGGTGTAACAATGAACTAGCAATCTTAACTGCAGAAGGTTGATTTGAAATGGCAAATGACATACCATCTTGAGGTTATCTTGAGATGATTTCGGGGCTTTTTTGGTGTCCCCGCGGCCCGGTCCTCGACCAGGCCTCCACCCCCAGGAAGCAGCCCGTGACAGCTGACTAACACCCAGGTACCTATTTTACTGCTAGGTAACAGGGGCATAGGGTGAAAGTAACTCTGCCCATTGTTTCTCGCCGGCGCCCGGGATCGAATCCCGGACCACAGGATCACAAGTCCAGCGTGCTGTCCGCTCGGCCGACCGGCTCCCTACCATAACCCAAAGCAGTAACCACATTTTCACATATCGTCTTGGATGACAAAATCAACACGTTGTTTGGATTGGATTTCTTTGCCCAATCACTATTTTTAATCAGACTTTCTAACTTGCGCTTAAGATTGATTCTAACTTGATTCTAACTTGAAGATTGATTGATTCTAACTTGATTCTAACTTGAAGATTGATTGATTCTAACTTGCGCTTACGCAGAAAACTGATTCAGTTTTCTGCGTAAGTCACTATATATTTCATCCATTAGAAGATTTTTCCAGTCCAAAGACTCCTTCTGAAGATGTATTAATATACGAAAGTACTTAAGGAAATTCCCTGTTTCAATTTTCCTCGGTATATATAAATTCTTAGTTTATTTAGGGTGTCGGTTTAGGAAGGCAGACAAAATGGGATAATATGAAACTGGAGACAATTGCTCCCTCCTCCACCATCATTATGTTGTGATGAATGTGAGAAAGATTACTTGCTTGTTAGAGAGCAATATTTTGGTGTGTATCATTCTTTATTGTTAGCCTTGTAATTGTGAGGGGGGGGGCTGGTGGAGGTCGCTCTATTGCTGTTCTAGTTATTAAAGAAGTTTAAATGGTGTAATTCATAAGGGGGGTTAGTGTGCGTAATTACTTAAATGTAATTGCCTAAGTGTAGTTACAGGATGAGAGCTACGCTCGTGGTGTCCCGTCTTCCCAGGACTCTTTGTTGTATAACGCTTTGAAACTACTGACGGTTTTGACCTCTACCACCTTCTTGCTTAGCTTGTTCCAACTGTCATCTTTCTAATATGTTTTAGGGACCTGTGTTTCCTTAGCATGAATCTATGACTTTTTCTTGAAGTTACAGGTTTCAAGAATTCCTCTTAGTACTTGCCTGTGTGTGTACTAACCAAGTTGTACTCACCTGGTCGGGCTTGCGGGGGTTGAGTTCTAGCTCCGTGGCCTGCCTCTTAACTGTGAATCAACTGATCTATAGAGTCCTGAGCCTACTGGGCTCTATCATATCTACATTTGAAACTGTGTATGGAGTCAGCCTCCACCACATCACTGCCTAATGCATTCCATCCGTTAACTACTCTGACACTGAAAAAGTTCTTTCTAACGTCCCTGTGGCTCATTTGGGTACTCAGTTTCCACCTGTGTTCCCTTGTTCGCGTACTACCCGTGTTGAATAGTTTATCCTTTTTAACCCTGTCAATTCCTATGAGAATTTTGTAGGTAGTGATCATGTTTCCCCCTACTATTCTTTCTTCCAGTGTCGTGAGGTGCATTTCACGCAGCCTTTCCTCGTAACTCATGCCTCTTAGTGCTGGGACTAGTCTAGTGGCATACCTCTGAGCTTTTTCAAGCTCCGCCTTGTTCTTAACAAGATACAGGCTCCATGCGGGGGCCGCATACTCCAGGATTGGTCTTACATATGTGGTATACAAGGTTCCGAATGATTCCTTGCACAGGTTCCTGAAGGCAGTTCTGATGTTAGCCAGCCTCGCGTATGCCGCAGATGTTATTTTTATGTGGGCTTCAGGAGACAGGTTTGGTGTGATATCAACTCCTAGATCTTTCTCTCAGTCTGTTTCATTAAGTACTTCATCTCCCATTCTGTATCCTGTGTCTGGCCTCCTGTTTCCACTGCCTAGTTTCATTACCTTACATTTACTCGCGTTGAACTTTAGTAGCCATTTGATGGACCATTCATTCAGTCTGCCTTGGTCCTCTTGTAGCCTCATACAATCTTTCTCCGTCTTAATCCTCCTCATAATTTTTGCATTACCAGCAAACAATGAGAGGAATGAGATTCTATACCATCTGGTAGATCATTTGCATATATCAGAAACAGTATAGGTCCAAGGACTGATCCCTGCGGGACTTCACTGGTGGACTCTCGCCAATCTGAGACCTCGCCCCTCACAGTGACTCGCTGTCTTCTGTTACTTAGGTACTCCCTTATCTAATGGAGTATCTTCCCTTTCACTCCTGCCTGCGTCTCCAGCTTTTTCACTAGCCTCTTGTGTACTCACTTATTTGTACTCACCTATTTGTGCTTACGGGGGTTGAGCTTTGGCTCTTTGGTCCCGCCTCTCAACTGTCAATCAACTGGTGTACAGGTTCCTGAGCCTACTGGGTTTATCATATCTACATTTGAAACTGTGTATGGAGTCAGCCTCCACCACATCACTGCCCAATGCATTTCATTTACTAACTACTCTGACACTGAAAAAATTCTTTCTAATGTCTCTGTGGCTCATCTGGGTACTCAGTTCCCACCTGTGTCACCTTGTTCTTGTCCCACCAGTGTTGAAGAGTTTGTCTTTGTCCACCCTGTCAATTCCCTTGAGAATTTTGTAGGTGGTTATTATGTCTCTCCTTTCTCTTCTTTCTCTATTGTGTCAAAGGCTTTCTGGCAGTCCAAAAATATGCAGTCTGCCCATTACTCTCTTTGTTGCCCTGTCGTAGAATTCAATTAATCCTGTGAGGCAGGAATTGCCATCCCTGAACTATCAGTATATCCCATATACTGACACCCATCTTTCCCCCCATATACTGACCCCCATCTTTCCCCATATACTGACACCCATCTCCCCCCATATACTGACACCCATCTACCCCCATATACTGACACCCATCTCCCCCCATATACTGACACCCATCTACCCCCATATACTGACACCCATCTCCCCCCATATACTGACACCCATCTACCCCCATATACTGACAACCATCTACCCCCATATACTGACACCCATCTCCCCCCATATACTGACACCCATCTCCCCCGGCACGCTCCTCCACCACCATTAATAACAAAAATGTTTTGTCCAAACTTTTAAGCACAAAAACACACTAAAACCCAAATAAGCATAAAGAGATTCCACACGAGGGTTTGCAATGTTATGTCTCAACGCGGCGCCGCGAAGGAAGACGAATGCTTTTATCGTTTTAAGTTTTCAACTTTGCTGGAAAATTTACATAGAGGTTGTGTTGAAGGGCAGAAGGTGGGAGGGGTGATAGATGGAGGCCCTGACCGACCTCCTGGAGTATAAAAAACGACAGCACATCAGAATCTTTACATTTTAGGGTCCAGGCGAAGGTTTTGTGGGTACAGAGGAAAATAGGATAAATATAAATTGCGAGAGAGAGAGGGAGAGAGGGAGGGAGAGAGAGAGAGAGAGAGAGAGAGAGAGAGAGAGAGAGAGAGAGAGAGAGAGAGAGAGAGAGAGAGAGAGAGAGAGAGAGAGAGAGAGAGAGGAGAGAGAGAGAGAGAGAGAGAGAGAGAGAGAGAGAGAGAGAGAGAGAGAGAGAGAGAGAGAGAGAGAGAGAGAGAGAGAGAGAGAGAGACAGACAGACAGACAGACAGACAGACAGACAGACAGACAGACAGACAGACAGACAGACAGACAGACAGACAGACAGACAGACAGACAGACAGACAGACAGACAGAGAAATAAAAGACACTTTCCGTTTTCAACGAAAAGTCAACAACAGTGTTGACTTTTCGTTGACTTTGACTTTGTTGACTTTGACACTATTGCCAACCCACAGAGGAATAGTGTCCCTATTGTCAACCAAAAGTCAGTCACCAAGCGTCCTGCTCGACCATTTGCTCCCATCAGACCAAATCACTCAACATTATATTCATAAAGTTCTCACAAAGTTTGCCGAATAACCAGTGGTCGAAAATTCCGATGCAAGGAGGCTCAGTCTGCCTCAGATTGACTCGAACAATCTGGAGTGAAAATCACTCCAGATGCGTTCAATCCTTCCTTGCTTCGCTCGGATTTAACACATGTCTTAACGAGTAGATATTCGTAAAGATATTCGTAAAGATATTCCGGACTATGTTTAGAACTAACGTATATATATTCTGGTTGGTCAAGCCAACGGATCACATAAAAGATCTCGTCAAAAAGGGGGGGTTATGTCGCCCCTTTTTACGTGGTACTTGTTTTACGTGGTACTTGTTTTACGTGGTACTTGTTTTACGTGGTACTTGTTTTACGTGGTACTTGTTTTACGTGGTACTTACGTGGTACTTGTTTAGCCTGACAATAAACGAACTAAACATCTGCATTGTGGAACACTTCACTCAACGTCTTGTGAAGCTGAGGAACACTTCACTCAGTGCCTTGGGAAGCTGAGGAACACTTTACTCAACGCCTTGGGAAGCTGAGGAACACTTTACTCAGCACCTGGTGAAACCGAGAAACCATTTTTTCTTCAACTCCCTGAAAACCTCCCCAAACCATTACGCAAGGCCTCGAGGGGGTCAGTAACCCTTTTCTCAACATATGATCGGGGTCAACCACTCTCTCTCTCTCTCTCTCTCTAACAAGACAAACACTGGCTTAAGATCGATGCCTTGTGGCCGAGTTATAAAGGCCACACACAATGGGCCACTGACCACTAGCCGGCAGGAATAAGTCACACACACACACACACACACACACACACACACACACACACACACACACACACACACACACACACACACACACATATATATATATATATATATATATATATATATATATATATATATATATATATATATATATATATATATATATACACCACTACAATTTTGTCCCCATTGCTTCTGAGACGCTCGGCGCCTGGGGTAAAAGTGCTACCAGTTTTTTGAAGGAACTGGGTTCTAGGCTCATTGAAACAACAAGGGACCCGAGAGCTGCAAGCTTTCTTTTCCAGCGCCTCAGTGTGGCGATACAGAGGGGAAATGCGCACTGCATCCAGGGTTCCTGCCCGCCATCTGAGGAGCTGGAGGAACTCGACAACCTATGACAACCATCTTTGTAACCCATATGTAACTCCTTTTTTGTAACAAAGTTCAAATAAAGTAAATATATATATGTACATACAAAAGAATGGGGGTGGTAGGAGAAGATAATATTAGTGTTCAGTGAGAGACCACAAGGTCTCCTCTGAATACTTTTTATTTTCTTCTCCGAGGCTATGGGTCCCCACATTGGCACCATATATATATATATATATATATATATATATATATATATATATATATATATATATATATATATATATATATTATTAAATATGACCGAAAAAGTAAGATTAATAATTCTAACACGAATTTTCGCAATCTTTCGTACATTTCTTTTCACTGTTGGAGGTAAATCAAAAATCAATTCTCCAAAATTCATTTTTATTTCTAGTCTGACGCGACACGAGCGCGTTTCGTAAAACTTATTACATTTTCAAAGACTTTAGTCAGCCATGCAACCTCTGAAGAGACAACTAACACAACACCTATACCCCCTATTAGACTATTTTACAGGAATTTCTTTTCCACAGCTCATAAAACGGAGGAAAGGGTCCTGAAAGATATTGTTAATAGAAACGTTATCCCTACAGACAAAAATCAGAGGATACAACTGACGATTTACTATAAAACCAGAAAAACGGCCAGCCTACTCATGAGAAACTCTCCAGACACAAAACAGAACGCTTTGAAAGAGACCAACGTCGTCTATGCCTTCAAATGCCCACTTGGGGACTGTAAGCTCCAAAAAACCCAGTATATAGGCAAGACAACAACATCTCTTTCTAGGCGTTTAACGATGCATAAGCAACAGGGCTCCATTAAGGAACATATAATCTCTGCCCACAACCAAACCATCGACAGAGAAATCCTAGTAAACAACACAGAAATCATCGATAGATACAGCGATAGCAGGCGGCTTGACGTTTGCGAGGCACTACACATCAAGAAGTCAACACCAGCAATCAACAGCCAATTATTGCACAACTATATTCTACCCACCTCAAGACTCCGCTCCAATATAGAAGCATCAAGAAATATGGACCAATAGGCTTTCTACAAACACTTCTATTCAATATCCATTGTTTCGTGTTCTGTCTTGTGTTGATGAAATTAATACCCTATTAATACCACCTCTTGTTCTGTCTTGTGTTGATGAAATTAATACCCTATTAATGCCACATCTTGTTCTGTCTTGTGTTAATGCCACATCACCCCTTCCACCTCACTCAAATGTAGATATAAAATCGGAGATGCGTAAGTTCTATTCAGTTGTGTATTTGTGTACTAAAGTCTTTAAAAATGTAATAAGTTTTACGAAACGCGCTCGTGTCGCGTCAGACTAGAAATAAAAATGAATTTTGGAGAATTGATTTTTGATTTACCTCCAACAGTGAAAAGAAATGTACGAAAGATTGAGAAAATTCGTGTTAGAATTATTAATCTTACTTTTTCGATCATATTTAATAATATATGTCTACAGGAAAGACTGCTACCAAAATATACTAATATATATATATATATATATATATATATATATATATATATATATATATATATATATATATATATATATATATATATATATATATATATATATATATATATATATATATATATATATGTATATATATACATACCGAGAAGTGTAGTACACCTTTCTGTCCACTCAACTAGTGTTTAATAACTGTTGTGCCTCACTCTTGTTGTAGGTGTTATGTATGTATTATCTGTTTGTGTACCAGGGATATGTGTACTCAAGAGGTGTATTCTTTGCTTCCTCGGTGTATGTATACTGAGTTTACTTTCCTCCCGGACTATCTTTAGGCCTAATGTATACTTGTTAGTCGTCAGTAGCGTATTGTGGTGGATTAGTAATAACCATCCAGAGTGTTGGATATGCCTTAATAACCCTCCAGAGTGTGTTATAGGCCTTAATAACCCTCCATAGTGTGCGATAGGCCTTAATAACTCTCCAGAGTGTGGGATAGGCCTTAATAACCCTCCAGTGTGTTGGATAGGCCTTATACCCTCCAGTGTGTTGGATAGGCCTTAATAACCCTCCAGTGTGTTGGATAGGCCTCAATAACCCTCCAGTGTGTGGGATAGGCCTTAATAACACTCCAGAGTGTGGGATAGGCCTTAATAACCCTCCAGAGTGTGGGATAGGCCTTAATAACCCTCCAGAGGGTGGGATAGGCCTTAATAACTCTCCAGAGTGTAGGATAGGCCTTAATAACCCCCCCCCCCAAAGTTTGGGATAGACTGAGCAACTCAAGGCGTTGCCTATAAACTTCCTGGGTTTCACAAGGCGTTTTTAATCATATACCTATATTATAAGTTATACGAAATCTTCCAAGACCCTCCTTCAGACTAAGTTCTGGAACAGCTTCAAATCCTGGCTGGGGAAGACTGACCGGGCACCAGTCTGTAACTGTTCACCCCTGGTTTACCCAGCAGTAATTGGTTACCAGATCGTTAATTGAATAACTGGCCGAGTTTCAGGGAAAATTAATGTGTGTGTAAGGCTTACAATGAGCAGTGGGAAAGGAGATCTCTCAGACTGCTAACAGGAGTCAGAAGTCGTCTGCTCCTGTACATAATCCAGGTAGATACTTCACGGGCAATCTTTGGAATGTATCAGGAAAGTGACTGATTTTATTTGGCTGAAGTCACAAATGAAGCCTTCAGGAAAGAAATAGGTTAATGGGTTGTCTTCCAGCAGGAACCCCATCCCCCCTCTTTCTACCTTCTGAACCCCTCACTGTATGAACAAATCCACAAGGGCCGTGACGACGATTCGAATCTACTTACGTCCGAGAGCATCCCAGACGCTGCCTTAATCGACTGAGCTACGACATGGTAAAAGAATTGTAGCCAGAAATTCTATTGAATTTCTGAATCGAATTCTGAATCGATTCAGAATACTGAATCGTCACGGCCCTTGTGGATTTGTTCATTTGATACCTCACTATATCTTTAGAACCCTCCCCCCTCCCCTCTCTGCCTTCAGAGAGGGGAGGGGGGAGGGTTACTCCCCCCTACGTACGTACGTACGTAGTACGTACAACGTACGTACGATTGAAGTACGTACTCCCTACGTACTTCAATCACCTCATCGAGGGAGCCGGTCGGCCGAGCGGACAGCACGCTGGACTTGTGGTCCTAGGTTCGATCCCAGGCGCCGGCGAGAAATAATGGGCAGAGTTTCTTTCACCCTATGCCCCTGTTACCTAGCAGTAAAATAGGTACCTGGGTGTTAGTCAGCTGTCACGGGCTGCTTCCTGGGGGTGGAGGCCTGGTCGAGGACCGGGCCGCGGGGACACTAAAGCCCCGAAATCATCTCAAGATAACCTTTCAGCATAGTAAGCTTGGAAGTAATCCACTGAAGCAGGAGAGCTGCGTCAACTACCTCCCTCCACCTCCAGCCAGTACACTGAGAGGTCATAGGTCACTGTTGGTCAGAACACGTCTGCTAGACTTCCCAGACGGCGGGTCTGGCTAGGCAACCCGTTCTCGCACTTGCTTATAGTCAATATCTTGCTTATGAATAAGTGCATATGTGACATACTATTTTATTGTGAATATTTGAGTTTACCTTGAAAAGCTGAATAGAAAACCACAACCTAACCTAACCTAACCTAACCTAACCTAACCTTCTTAGTATGTTAGGATATTACAATTAGTACTGAACCTATACCTATATTGATATTACAGTTTTATAAAAAAAATAAAACAAAAATAAAATATTTAAATAAATTGTAAAGTAACTCAGGATATTGTCGAATTTTGTATAAAATCTCTATTGTTAAATAAAACTGAGAGAAAAAGTTAGTGCCTTGAAAACAATATGGCTTAGAATATGTCACACATATACTTATTTATAACCAAAATAGTGACTATAAGCATTAAGTCATATATGTGCTATCTTGTGCAAGAGCAGGGCTAGCCAAGACACTTCCTCCATCCAAGAAAAATTCAGAGCCCCTTCACACAATATCACCCAAGCCGTTTTCCTTTCATTTTTGCATGCCGCAAGAGAGCGTTGTTGTTGTTGTTGCTGTTGTTAAAGATTCGCTACTTGGAACAAAATGTCCCAAGTAGCACGGGCTATGGTGAGCCCGTAACTTACCTGGCACAGGAGCGGGGCAAGTAGCACGGGCTATGGTGAGCCCGTAATAGCTTGGTGGTGGTGGTGGTGGGCAAGTTTGTAGTTTTTAACATATCTACATTTATAGAAATTTATACTTAAAAAGAATGTTTCGATCACATGAAAATAAAATTTTTATTTGGAATTGTTTGTTTTTCTGATTGTGTTCGTCCATTTTACCCGGTTGTGCTGACATGATTCAATCGGAAATGTATTGAAAATTTCAAAAAAAAATTCAAAAAATTGAAAATGTAAAAAAAAATATCTTTTGTGGCTCCTCTTAAATAAAAGAAATTTCAATGGCTTTTGTCCAAGGTTTGAGGCCAGACGTTAGGCGCTAGCCTCGTTAAAGTTTTCAGGATAAAAAGGGGCTTTTATGTGGTACTATATAAATATATATATTTATATAAGAATATACTCACCTGGTGATTCCCAGACATCTGCCTTAACCGACTCAGCCACGATGGTACAAAAGACGACCAACCCAGTACGCTACTGAGCTCTCTGCGAAGTTCTGGAGGCCATGAACCGGAGCCCAACCAGAGATTTACAGTCGACTTGACCACACTCTAACTGGTGTCTGGAAATACCCAGAACGCGGATTCAAGTCACGGCCTGGTCGAGGACAGTAGTAGGGTGTAAGTGCCACAGGCTCCTTTTTTTTTTTGGGGAGAGGACCCCTGTGGAATGTAAGCGCCACAGGTACCTTTTTTTTGGGGGGAGAGGACCCCTGTGGACTGTAAGCGCCACAGGTACCTTTTTTTTTTTTTGGCCAGAGGACCCCTGTGGACTGTAAGCGCCACAGGTACCTTTTTTGTTTTTCTGGGAAATTCGTGTCTGGGAGCCAGGGTTTTCAGGTAAATTTTGTCAGTCACAGATTTTAGAAGTAAGGGTTTCTTATGATGAAAATAATTTCCGAGACTTAGAAGTTTGTTAAGGCCTTATGGGAGAAATTCAAATTCGTGTTTATGAGCCAGGGTTTTCAGGTAAATTTTGTCAGTCACAGATTTTTAGAAGTTGTTAAAGTTCTTATAATTAAAAATAATGTCATACGAGTATGGACTATTTTGTGTGCATATCCATGTGTACTATTGTCAAGACCGACAGACACGTGAAGCTATGTGTGTTTATGTGTACCTGTAATTGAACCACACCCCCCTCCCTCCCCCCTTACCTCGCAATCTGTCGCCTCACCTGTGTTTACTTTAGACGTCAGCCAGACACGGCCTTCAGGTCACCTCGGTAATCGTATCTTATCTTCTCCATAATAATATCTGGACCGTCCCTCTCTCTCTCTCTCCTCCTATTTCCTTACAGCTATTTTCAGAGTTTCAAATAGTCATAGAAGTTTATTTATATGTTTATGACCGAATTTGTAAAAGGACCATTTTCAGAGAATATTGTCTTAGATGTTTTGTTAAGGAAAACAGACCACTTATCCATAACATTTAGTTTTATATCCATTTACGGCTATTTCACCTGTAAAGACCAAAATTAGTCAGAGACAGTTTTAAGCTCAAATTTCATCAGAGTCCAGTTTATACCGAAAATTCGCCAGAGTCTACTTTGTGCCAAAATATTCAGAGTCCAGTTCATGATCGAAATTAATCAGAGTCCAATTGAAGACCCAAATTTGCCAGAGACCACATTTTCGCTACTAGCAGTCCAATCCCCCTGAAATTTTAAACAGTCATATTTCAGACGTAGTAAATAAGATCAAAACAGTTATCGAGCTCCAGCTCTTGTCCATCGCCTTAGTTCGTTTATACAAGATCGTTAGTAACAGTCCAATTCCCTGAAATTTAAATCCTCTGTATTTCAGACGTAGTAAATAAGATCAAGTCAGTTACAGAGCTCCAGCTCTTGTCCCCCTGTATTTGCATATTTTCTCTATATTCAGCTGTGTTCTTCACATTTTTTCCATGTTTTCTGTGTTCATTCCATGTTCTATAAATGTTCACAGCAAGCTCAGTTCAAATTTTTTCTGCCGTTTTCCCCGTATGTTCACTATGTTCTTTGTCATATTTTCATGTGCATCATATGTTCTCTGTATAACTTTTTATACTCAATATTCATGTTCTCAATGTTCTTAGCTTGTTCTTCACATGTTCAGTGTTCATTCTTTGTATTCCCTATGTTCCTTATCATGTCTTCATATTCTCTATAAGTTCATATTCCCTGCATGTTCACTCTATTCATCAACTTTTTCTTACATGTTTTCTGTGTTCACCGTATGTTCACTGTGTTCATTCCCTTACTTAACCTCAATTTTTTTATGTTCTTTGTTTCTTCCATTCACTAACTAGTTCTTTGTCAAATAATATTATACTGCATTACAGTTCCCTCAACAATTTTAGTCACCAAGTTTTATTTTCAAAACTATGTCAAAGTAATTCTCGTTGTCAACTTAATAGTTCTACCAACCCCGTTCTTAAACAAATCTACACTTTATTCAGTTCCAAATTTACAAAAGACAAACCTTTCTTGTAACTTCTTAACTAAAAATCTTTCGCCAATCAACTGAAACATAGTCACTTTCCTCATTTCTCAACTAACTTATTATCCAATCAACCAAAAATTGTCAAAGGAATCTTTCCAACACTGTTCATAACTAAACTTATTCCCTAGTCATCAGAAAATAACCGTGTTCTTCATGTTTCATTGTCATTTCATAACTAAAAAAATCTTTCGCCAATCAACTAAAACATAGTCACTTTCGTCATTTCTCAACTAAACTTATTATCCAGTCAACTAAAAATAGTCAGAAATAGCCTCGTTCATCACTGTTCTTAACTAAAATAACCTTTCTCTTAGCAAAAATAGTCAAGGGAAACGTTTCCAATACTGTTCATAACTAACTTTATCCATCGTCATTCAACTAAAAATAATAACTTTCATCATTTCCTAACTAAACTTATTCCAGTCAACAGAAAATAACCGTGTTCATCATATTTCATTGTCATTTCATAACTAAAATTATCCATCAATCAACAGAAAAAGTCATATTCATCATTTCGTAACAGCCATTATGTTTTCGTCAAGTAAGAAAATATAGTCAAAGATATCTATCATCGTCGTTCTTAACTTCCATTTATACTTTGTGGAGCACTAAAAATAGTCAAATGTAACTTTTTCAGCACTTTCTTAACAGGCGCTATGTTTCATCAAGAAAAATTGTCAAAGGAAACTTTCCAAAACTGTTCATAACTAGCTTTTATCCATCGTCAATCAACTAAAAATAATAATAACTTTCATCATTTCTTAACTAAACATATTCCCCATTCATCAAAAATAACCGTGTTCATCATGTTTCATTGTCATTTCTTAACTAAAATTATCTGCCAATCATCAGAAAAAGTCATGATCATCATGTTTTTGGCTTTTGCTCAACTAAAAGTATTCATCGGTCAACTAAAAATAGTTACTTCATCATGTTTCCTTGTAATTTCTTAACTGAAATATCACTTCTCTCATCTGAAAATAGTCAGGATTAACCTCATTCAACACCGTTCTTAACTAAAACAGCCTTTCGCTTAGCTAAAAATTGTCAAAGGAATCTTTTCAGCACTGTTCGTAACTAACTTTATCCATCGTCAAGTAAGAAAATATAGTCAAAGATATCTATCATCGTCGTTCTTAACTGACATTTATACTTTGTGGAGCACTAAAATAGTCAAATGTAACTTTTTCAACACTTTCGTAACTAAAATTATATGTCGCTAAGTAAGAAAAATAGTCAAAGGTGCTCTCCGTTACACCAAAGTTACTCTTCGAGAAATCAAAGACACTCTTCAATACATCAAGGACTTACTCAAAGACACCAAAGTTACACTCTAAGACATCCTTCGAGACATCAAAGACTTCCTTAAGACTTCAATGGGACTCTTCCATTCATCAAAAACATTCTACAAGCCCTCAAAGTTATTCTCAGAACAATCAAAAGTTATTCCAAGACAACAAAAGTCATTCTCAGAGCTATCAAAATTATTCTCGGAGTCATCAAAAGGTATTCTCTAACTCACTTTTGGTCATTAAAGTTAATTTCTATGTCATAAAAGTTTGTCTCAGAGACATCTAAAGTTAATCTTAGAGTTATCAAATGTAATCTCTAACTCTCTTTTGTTCATCAAAGTTGATCTCAGAGTTAACAAAGGTAATCTCTAACTCACTCTCGTTCATCAAAGTTGTTTCAAAGACATCAAAGTTATTCAAAGAGCTAACAAAAGTTATTCTCAGAGTCACCTTCGTTCTTCAGAGAAACTTTCCAAAACATCTTTATTCATCAAAGTTATTCTCAGAGGCATAAAAGTCATTCTCAGAGCTATCAAACTTGTTCTCAAAGTCATCAAACTTATTCACAGAGTCATCAAAGTTAATCTAAGACATCATTTTTCATCAAAGATATTCTCTCTAAACCATCAATGTTCTTCTCTAAGACATAAAAGTTATTCTCAGAGTCACCTTCGTTCGTCAGAGAAACTTTCAAAACATATTTGTTCATCAAACTTGTTTTCAAAGTCATCAAAAGTTAATCTAAGACATCTTCTTTCATCAAAGTTATTTTCAGAGACATCTAAAGTTATTCTCAGAGCTATCAAACTTGTTCTCAGAGTCATCAAATGTTATTCTCGAAGTCATCAAAGTTATTTTCAGAGACATCTAAAGTTAATTTCTATGTTATAAAGTTATTCTCAGAGACATCTAAAGTTAATCTTGGTCATCAAAGTTGTTCTCTAAACATCAATGTTGTTCTCCAAGACATCAAAGATGTTCTCAAAATCATAAAAGTTATTCCCAGAGCTATCAAAGTTAATCTCAGAGTTATCCAAAGATATTCTCATGTCCACAAAAGTTATTCCAAGAGACGTCAAAGTTGTTTCAAAGACATCAAAGTTAATCTCAGAGTTATCCAAAGACATTCTCAGAGACATCTAAAGTTATTCTCTAAGACATCAAAGTTGTTCTAAGAGTTATCAAAAGTTATCAAAAGTTATTCTCAGTCATGATATGTTATTCTCTAACTCACTTCCATTCATCAAAGACATTCTCTAAGTCCTGAAAGTTATTCTCTAAGACAACAAAGTCTTTCTCAGAGCTACCAAAGATGTTCTCTAAATCATAAAAGTTAATCTTAACTCACCTTCGTTCATTAGAGAAACTTTCCAATCCATATTCGTTGACCAGAGTTATTCTCAGAGTCATCAAAGCGATCTCTAATTCATCTTCGTTCTCCAAAGTTGTTCTCTAAGACACCTTCATTCATCAAAGAAACTCTCCTTCTTCCATCATGTTATTCTTTAAGACATCTTCAGTCATAAAATTTTCTCTCCAAAATGTAACTAGTTCAGCTTTTCATACCAAACGTACACTTCTGTTAAAATATATTTTCTTAGACATTTTACCTTTTAAACTGTTCTCTGAACTACACTGTTCAAACCTACGTAACCTATCCTCTCCACCCAATGTTACTTAGTTAACGTAACGTTCCTAAACCTAGCTTTACCTATCCTAACATACCTTACCTTACCTTCCCTATCTTACCTAACTTTACCTATCCTAACATAACTTACCTTACCTTCCCTAACTTAACCTAACTTTACCTATCCTAACTTAACTTGCCTTTCATAACCAATCTTTACCTATCCTAACATAACTTACCTTACCTTCCCTATCTTACCTAACTTTACCTATCCTAACATAACTTACCTTACCTTCCCTAACTTAACCTAACTTTACCTATCTTACCTATCTTTACCTATCTTACCTAACTTTACCTATGTTACCTTACCTTCCCTAACTTAACCTAACTTTACCTATCCTAACTTAACTTACCTAACTTATTCTGCTTAACATAACTTACCTTACCTTCCCTATCTTACCTAACTTTACCTATCCTATCCTAACCTAACTTGTCTTACCTAACTTAATCTTACTTTCCCAAACTGATGTATCCTAACTTATATAGTCCAACCAGACATGATCTAACTTAAGTATTCCTTCTTGTCTTTGTGTTTCGTCAATCATTGTCTCATATTCATTTATTCATTTCATTAGTTAATTTCTCAAATGGACGTTTTTGCATTTCAAGTGTTATTTGTTTAAGATTGGGTATTTAACCATTTCAAAGGATTTTTTGTTATATATGGGAACTTACTCGTTTCAAGGGCTAATTTCTCAAATGGACGTTTTTGCATTTCAAGTGTTATTTGTTTAAGATTGGGTATTTAACCATTTCAAAGGATTTTTTGTTATGTATGGGAACTTACTCGTTTCAAGGGCTAATTTCTCAAATGGTCATTTTTGCAGATCAAGGGTTATTTGTTAAAGTTCATCAAGTTGCCCATAAGTTGTATTTAGTAGGTTCTATCTTATGTTCTTATTCCCCAACCCTTTAACCTAACCTTTCAGATGTAGTTTGTGGTGTTTTTGACGTATTTGTTGAATATATTATCCTTTTCCTAACCTTTCAGATGTAGTTTTGTTTCTCCTTTTGTATATTTTTACCCAAACCCACCATCCCACTTAACCTTCTTTCCTTCTTTTACTTTGTTTTACTCCCACTCCTTCTAACCCTCCTTTTCTATCTCTCTCCCTTATTCTCTCTCTTCCTCCCCCTCTCTCCCTCATTTGCTCAAATGCTCTCTTGTTTCTCAAATTCAAGTCTTAGTTCTCCCATTCTCACACCCTCACTCTCATTCACTTAGTTTTTCTTTTTCTCAATTCAAGTCTTAGTGCTCCCATGCCCACACTCTCTCTCATTCTCTCTTCCTTATTCTCTCTCTTCCTCCCCCTCTCTCTTACTCCTTGCTCTTCTTTCATGCTCTCACTCCCTTGAGCTCTTGTTTCTCAATTTCAAGTCTTAGTAGATCTGATTCTTTACTATTGTAATTTTTATTATTACTAAGATAAAGAATGAACTTATATGTGAAAACAAAGTAAAAGAAGGAAAGAAGGTTAAGTGGGATGGTGGGTTTGGGGAAAAATATACAAAAAGGAGAAACAAAACTACATCTGAAAGGTTAGGAAAAGGATAATATATTCAACAAATACGTCAAAAACACACTAAACTACATCTGAAAGGTTAGGTTAAAGGGTTGGGGAATAAGAACATAAGATAGAACCTACTAAATACAACTTATGGGCAACTTGATGAACTTTAACAAATAACCCTTGATCTGCAAAAATGACCATTTGAGAAATTAGCCCTTGAAACGAGTAAGTTCCCATATATAACAAAAAATCCTTTGAAATGGTTAAATACCCAATCTTAAACAAATAACACTTGAAATGCAAAAACGTCCATTTGAGAAATTAACTAATGAAATGAATAAATGAATATGAGACAATGATTGACGAAACACAAAGACAAGAAGGAATACTTAAGTTAGATCATGTCTGGTTGGACTATATAAGTTAGGATACATCAGTTTGGGAAAGTAAGATTAAGTTAGGTAAGACAAGTTAGGTTAGGATAGGATAGGTAAAGTTAGGTAAGATAGGGAAGGTAAGGTAAGTTATGTTAAGCAGAATAAGTTAGGTAAGTTAAGTTAGGATAGGTAAAGTTAGGTTAAGTTAGGGAAGGTAAGGTAACAGGTAAAGTTAGGTAAGATAGGTAAAGATAGGTAAGATAGGTAAAGTTAGGTTAAGTTAGGGAAGGTAAGGTAAGTTATGTTAGGATAGGTAAAGTTAGGTAAGATAGGGAAGGTAAGGTAAGTTATGTTAGGATAGGTAAAGATAGGTTATGAAAGGCAAGTTAAGTTAGGATAGGTAAAGTTAGGTTAAGTTAGGGAAGGTAAGGTAAGTTATGTTAGGATAGGTAAAGTTAGGTAAGATAGGGAAGGTAAGGTAAGGTATGTTAGGATAGGTAAAGCTAGGTTTAGGAACGTTACGTTAACTAAGTAACATTGGGTGGAGAGGATAGGTTACGTAGGTTTGAACAGTGTAGTTCAGAGAACAGTTTAAAAGGTAAAATGTCTAAGAAAATATATTTTAACAGAAGTGTACGTTTGGTATGAAAAGCTGAACTAGTTACATTTTGGAGAGAAAATTTTATGACTGAAGATGTCTTAAAGAATAACATGATGGAAGAAGGAGAGTTTCTTTGATGAATGAAGGTGTCTTAGAGAACAACTTTGGAGAACGAAGATGAATTAGAGATCGCTTTGATGACTCTGAGAATAACTCTGGTCAACGAATATGGATTGGAAAGTTTCTCTAATGAACGAAGGTGAGTTAAGATTAACTTTTATGATTTAGAGAACATCTTTGGTAGCTCTGAGAAAGACTTTGTTGTCTTAGAGAATAACTTTCAGGACTTAGAGAATGTCTTTGATGAATGGAAGTGAGTTAGAGAATAACATATCATGACTGAGAATAACTTTTGATAACTTTTGATAACTCTTAGAACAACTTTGATGTCTTAGAGAATAACTTTAGATGTCTCTGAGAATGTCTTTGGATAACTCTGAGATTAACTTTGATGTCTTTGAAACAACTTTGACGTCTCTTGGAATAACTTTTGTGGACATGAGAATATCTTTGGATAACTCTGAGATTAACTTTGATAGCTCTGGGAATAACTTTTATGATTTTGAGAACATCTTTGATGTCTTGGAGAACAACATTGATGTTTAGAGAACAACTTTGATGACCAAGATTAACTTTAGATGTCTCTGAGAATAACTTTATAACATAGAAATTAACTTTAGATGTCTCTGAAAATAACTTTGATGACTTCGAGAATAACATTTGATGACTCTGAGAACAAGTTTGATAGCTCTGAGAATAACTTTAGATGTCTCTGAAAATAACTTTGATGAAAGAAGATGTCTTAGATTAACTTTTGATGACTTTGAAAACAAGTTTGATGAACAAATATGTTTTGAAAGTTTCTCTGACGAACGAAGGTGACTCTGAGAATAACTTTTATGTCTTAGAGAAGAACATTGATGGTTTAGAGAGAATATCTTTGATGAAAAATGATGTCTTAGATTAACTTTGATGACTCTGTGAATAAGTTTGATGACTTTGAGAACAAGTTTGATAGCTCTGAGAATGACTTTTATGCCTCTGAGAATAACTTTGATGAATAAAGATGTTTTGGAAAGTTTCTCTGAAGAACGAAGGTGACTCTGAGAATAACTTTTGTTAGCTCTTTGAATAACTTTGATGTCTTTGAAACAACTTTGATGAACGAGAGTGAGTTAGAGATTACCTTTGTTAACTCTGAGATCAACTTTGATGAACAAAAGAGAGTTAGAGATTACATTTGATAACTCTAAGATTAACTTTAGATGTCTCTGAGACAAACTTTTATGACATAGAAATTAACTTTAATGACCAAAAGTGAGTTAGAGAATACCTTTTGATGACTCCGAGAATAATTTTGATAGCTCTGAGAATGACTTTTGTTGTCTTGGAATAACTTTTGATTGTTCTGAGAATAACTTTGAGGGCTTAGAGAATGTTTTTGATGAATGGAAGAGTCCCATTGAAGTCTTAAGGAAGTCTTTGATGTCTCGAAGGATGTCTTAGAGTGTAACTTTGGTGTCTTTGAGTAAGTCCTTGATGTATTGAAGAGTGTCTTTGATTTCTCGAAGAGTAACTTTGGTGTAACGGAGAGCACCTTTGACTATTTTTCTTACTTAGCGACATATAATTTTAGTTACGAAAGTGTTGAAAAAGTTACATTTGACTATTTTAGTGCTCCACAAAGTATAAATGTCAGTTAAGAACGACGATGATAGATATCTTTGACTATATTTTCTTACTTGACGATGGATAAAGTTAGTTATGAACAGTGCTGAAAAGATTCCTTTGACAATTTTTAGCTAAGCGAAAGGCTGTTTTAGTTAAGAACGGTGTTGAATGAGGTTAATCCTGACTACTTTCAGATGAGAGAAGTGATATTTCAGTTAAGAAATTACAAGGAAACATGATGAAGTAACTATTTTTAGTTGACCGATGAATACTTTTAGTTGAGCAAAAGCCAAAAACATGATGATCATGACTTTTTCTGATGATTGGCAGATAATTTTAGTTAAGAAATGAAACATGATGAACACGGTTATTTTTGATGAATGGGGAATATGTTTAGTTAAGAAATGATGAAAGTTATTATTATTTTTAGTTGATTGACGATGGATAAAAGCTAGTTATGAACAGTTTTGGAAAGTTTCCTTTGACAATTTTTCTTGATGAAACATAGCGCCTGTTAAGAAAGTGCTGAAAAAGTTACATTTGACTATTTTTAGTGCTCCACAAAGTATAAATGGAAGTTAAGAACGACGATGATAGATATCTTTGACTATATTTTCTTACTTGACGAAAACATAATGGCTGTTACGAAATGATGAATATGACTTTTTCTGTTGATTGATGGATAATTTTAGTTATGAAATGACAATGAAATATGATGAACACGGTTATTTTCTGTTGACTGGAATAAGTTTAGTTAGGAAATGATGAAAGTTATTATTTTTAGTTGAATGACGATGGATAAAGTTAGTTATGAACAGTATTGGAAACGTTTCCCTTGACTATTTTTGCTAAGAGAAAGGTTATTTTAGTTAAGAACAGTGATGAACGAGGCTATTTCTGACTATTTTTAGTTGACTGGATAATAAGTTTAGTTGAGAAATGACGAAAGTGACTATGTTTTAGTTGATTGGCGAAAGATTTTTTTAGTTATGAAATGACAATGAAACATGAAGAACACGGTTATTTTCTGATGACTAGGGAATAAGTTTAGTTATGAACAGTGTTGGAAAGATTCCTTTGACAATTTTTGGTTGATTGGATAATAAGTTAGTTGAGAAATGAGGAAAGTGACTATGTTTCAGTTGATTGGCGAAAGATTTTTAGTTAAGAAGTTACAAGAAAGGTTTGTCTTTTGTAAATTTGGAACTGAATAAAGTGTAGATTTGTTTAAGAACGGGGTTGGTAGAACTATTAAGTTGACAACGAGAATTACTTTGACATAGTTTTGAAAATAAAACTTGGTGACTAAAATTGTTGAGGGAACTGTAATGCAGTATAATATTATTTGACAAAGAACTAGTTAGTGAATGGAAGAAACAAAGAACATAAAAAAATTGAGGTTAAGTAAGGGAATGAACACAGTGAACATACGGTGAACACAGAAAACATGTAAGAAAAAGTTGATGAATAGAGTGAACATGCAGGGAATATGAACTTATAGAGAATATGAAGACATGATAAGGAACATAGGGAATACAAAGAATGAACACTGAACATGTGAAGAACAAGCTAAGAACATTGAGAACATGAATATTGAGTATAAAAAGTTATACAGAGAACATATGATGCACATGAAAATATGACAAAGAACATAGTGAACATACGGGGAAAACGGCAGAAAAAATTTGAACTGAGCTTGCTGTGAACATTTATAGAACATGGAATGAACACAGAAAACATGGAAAAAATGTGAAGAACACAGCTGAATATAGAGAAAATATGCAAATACAGGGGGACAAGAGCTGGAGCTCTGTAACTGACTTGATCTTATTTACTACGTCTGAAATACAGAGGATTTAAATTTCAGGGAATTGGACTGTTACTAACGATCTTGTATAAACGAACTAAGGCGATGGACAAGAGCTGGAGCTCGATAACTGTTTTGATCTTATTTACTACGTCTGAAATATGACTGTTTAAAATTTCAGGGGGATTGGACTGCTAGTAGCGAAAATGTGGTCTCTGGCAAATTTGGGTCTTCAATTGGACTCTGATTAATTTCGATCATGAACTGGACTCTGAATATTTTGGCACAAAGTAGACTCTGGCGAATTTTCGGTATAAACTGGACTCTGATGAAATTTGAGCTTAAAACTGTCTCTGACTAATTTTGGTCTTTACAGGTGAAATAGCCGTAAATGGATATAAAACTAAATGTTATGGATAAGTGGTCTGTTTTCCTTAACAAAACATCTAAGACAATATTCTCTGAAAATGGTCCTTTTACAAATTCGGTCATAAACATATAAATAAACTTCTATGACTATTTGAAACTCTGAAAATAGCTGTAAGGAAATAGGAGGAGAGAGAGAGAGAGGGACGGTCCAGATATTATTATGGAGAAGATAAGATACGATTACCGAGGTGACCTGAAGGCCGTGTCTGGCTGACGTCTAAAGTAAACACAGGTGAGGCGACAGATTGCGAGGTAAGGGGGGAGGGAGGGGGGTGTGGTTCAATTACAGGTACACATAAACACACATAGCTTCACGTGTCTGTCGGTCTTGACAATAGTACACATGGATATGCACACAAAATAGTCCATACTCGTATGACATTATTTTTAATTATAAGAACTTTAGAACAACTTCTAAAAATCTGTGACTGACAAAATTTACCTGAAAACCCTGGCTCATAAACACGAATTTGAATTTCTCCCATAAGGCCTTAACAAACTTCTAAGTCTCGGAAATTATTTTCATCATAAGAAACCCTTACTTCTAAAATCTGTGACTGACAAAATTTACCTGAAAACCCTGGCTCCCAGACACGAATTTCCCAGAAAAACAAAAAAGGTACCTGTGGCGCTTACAGTCCACAGGGGTCCTCTGGCCAAAAAAAAAAAAAGGTACCTGTGGCGCTTACAGTCCACAGGGGTCCTCTCCCCCCAAAAAAAAGGTACCTGTGGCGCTTACACCCTACTACTGAGGACCGGGCCGCGGGGACACTAAACCCCGAAACCATCTCTAGGTAACCACCCAATTGTTTCGAAATTATTTACATTAGTATATCACGTCATTGTGATTTCTTTGCGACATATATTCAACACAACGTTGAACATACTTATGGAAAACAGACGAGGTTGATAGCTATAGTCTAGATCAAGACAGATGAGAGAAATAATTAATCTAGACACCCCAGTTTCTATGAGGCGGACCCAAGAGCTGAACTTCACGTCGGACCGACGCATTTAGGTAACATAAGGTAGGTATAAGCGCTCGTGTGCGCACGCTCACCAAAAAAACAAACCAAAACTCATATACACACATTGATGTACATTCACAAATTTAAAAAATATATTGACATTTAAAGTTAAAACAAAACATGGCCAACATGGAGTCTGTATTGCCATAATAGGACGGAAAGCCATTATCATCCGTCAGGCCGCGCTGGCACATTGTCAACATGTGTGTGTTATGTGTTATGTGTGTGTGTGTGTGTGTGTGTGTGTGTGTGTGTGTGTGTGTGTGTGTGTGTGTGTGTGTGTGTGTGTGTGTGTGTGTGTGTGTGAGAGGGAGAGAGAGAGAGAGAGAGAGAGAGAGAGAGAGAGAGAGAGAGAGAGAGAGAGAGAGAGAGAGAGAGAGAGAGAGAGAGAGAGAGAGACAGACAGACAGACAGAGAGAGAGAGAGAGAGAGAGAGAGAGAGAGAGAGAGAGAGAGAGAGAGAGAGAGAGAGAGAGAGAGAGAGAGAGAGAGAGAGAGACAGACAGACAGACAGAGAGAGAGAGAGACAGAGAGAGAGAGAGAGAGAGAGAGAGAGAGAGAGAGAGAGAGAGAGAGAGAGAGAGAGAGAGAGAGAGAGAGAGAGAGAGACAGACAGACAGAACGAAGGAACGAAGAAGAAGGAGTCTAAGACTCCTTCTAAGACTAAGACTACACTACACTACACTACACTAGTTCAAGGAGATTTGTTCAAGGAGTCTAAGAATCAATCTCTTGTCCGACTCCCAACAGTCAAATGAGCTAGTTCATACTCAGCTCTGATAGCCTCGTTTCCTAGCTGGACCTCTCTCCTCTCTCCAAGGTCCTGCTTGACACCTGCAGTCACGTCTCAGTCGTCCTCACACCTCAAGACACACCAACTACCCTATTCCCCTAGGCTGTGACCCCTACTCCACCTCACTCTTCGACACCCTGAACCGCCTTGAGCGTTGAGTCCAGATTAAACATAACTCTACCGTCTTACAGCTTGATGTCAAGGCCTCTGCCTGCCTTTGACCTGATAAGGTCAATGGTCAATCTCTCGAAACAATCCCACCCCAAACGAGCTGACCTCCGTTAATCCCACGACCCCACTGTTTGCTATCTTCAGAGCAGACATGCACAAAGTCTTACCTTATGCCGGAAGGGCTCAAGATATTCTTTAGCTAAATATTCAGTGTGTGACGTCACAACAGAGGGAGGGACTGGGAGAGAAGGTGGAGAGGGAGGGGGGTAGGAACACAGAGATGAGAGAAGGCGTAGCTGGGAGAGAGGGAAGAGAGACCCGGGAGCAGCCGGGGATCTCCCCCCCCCCCACCCCAACCCCCCAGATATAGCCCTCCGGTATACCAGCTATACCATCAGGTATATACTCAAAAGTCATAAAGCAGAAAGTGGGAAGAGCCATAACTGGAAACTTAGATCAGCCATAAACTAGTAACTAGGATGAGCCATAGAGTGAGACAGAGGAGAACTTTTGTGTCAGTGTTGTGGCACAGAATGTCAGGCCGCTGCTGGCAGCTCCGTCCACAGCTTCTAGACCAGGTATGATACGCACGCCAAATAGATCGAAGTCTTGTATTAGGCAAACAGCGCCTGATAGACATGTACCAGGAGCTGAGGCTTGTCCTGTATGCGCCGGGAAGAGTATGGGGACCAAGAGCTGACGCTCGCTCTGGCAAGCACATTAGTGTGTATAAACCTCAAACACAAGAGGCGGGGGTCAAGAGCCGGATCACAACCTAACAATTACCACATCAAAGTGAAGGGAAGGGCTAATATATAGCTATATAGCTAATATATAGCTAATATATAGCTATATAGCTAATATATAGCTATATATATTAGCTATATAGCTACTATGACTATATAGCACTTGAAAGGGATCAAAATAAAGATCTGGGATGGGAAGAGGGGATTGAAGGGAGGGGAGGTGGAAGGAATGGTGCCCAACCACTTTGACGGTCGGGGATTGAACGCCGACCTGCATGAAGCGAGAAACCGTCGCTCTACCGACGTTTAAGCCCTCCAGGACATCAAGGTGGGCACACCAGCCTGCTGGCACCCACTGCCTTGGACCCAAAAGTTTGGTAGTGAACCCAGATGATGGGTTGGGTGGGTCGGGCAGTTTTCGGTATCTTTATGTTCCTAGTGCAGGAGGAGGTGAGATAATGGGAGTGGAAGAGCAGGTCTGGCAGGAAGAAGGAAAGAGAGAATAGCTACTTGTAAGAGAGAAAGAGGAGAAAATGAATCTAAAAATTAATCCTTTTTGATTGATCAGTTTAAAGGCCGATTTGAGTAATATCATTGATACACATTTATCTCTCTAATAAATGATTAATATCCCATTGTCATGAACAAATCCACAAGGGCCCTGTTAATTTTTCCTGTTGATTCATCACGCTATTGTGATTTCTGTGTGTAGCCCATTGTGGCATTAGAGACATTGTACCTCACCTCACCTCTCTCCCTCCACACCACTGAACTGTAATTCCATCCTTCTGCAGATGTATTATTAAATACGAAAATACTTAATGAAATTCCTGTCAGGAAGACATTGTCACATTGCTCATCACGTGTTAAGATTTCGTGATTTACACACACACACACACACACACACACACACACACACACACACATACACACACACACACACACACACACACACACACACACACACACACACACACACACACACACACACACACACACACACACACACACACACACACACACACACACACACACACACACACACACACATATATATATATATATATATATATATATATATATATATATATATATATTTTATACATAAATATACATTTATGTATAAAAAAAACTCGCAGAAGAGCTGAGGGAGGCGGGGCAGCCACCTTCAGGGAGACCCAGAAAACTAACAAGTACAGGGACCTAGAACGTTGTTACAAGTTCGTGCCGATAGGCTCTGAGACACTGAGCACCTGGGGTAAATGTGCACTTAAGTTCCTAAAGGAACTTGTGAGGAACAAAAATGACTTACACCAGCTCTCTCTCATTCTCAACTCTCCCATCCTGCGTCCCACCTCTCTCACTGTCTTAATCCTTTCTCCCCTCATCTCTCCCCCTTCCAGCCTCCATCCCTCTCACCATGGGAGCGGAACGATGGCTTTAATTCTCCCATAAAACCTCTTAACGAGGCTAGAGAGGAAGGCGCCACCTGTAGAGGCCGCATTAGAGAGTGGGTCTTAGAGGATTGGTGTTTATATACATATAAATACACCTTCTGAAGATGTATTTAATATACGAAAGTACTTAAGGAAATTCCAGTTTCATTTTTCCTCCGTGGTCTGACATTGTCACATTCTTAATCACGTGTTTATTTTCGTGATATACACACATACATATAAATAAATAAATAACATTGTATAAAATAATACTAAAGTAACCCCCTAATTTTGTATTATTTTGTATTCTTAGAAGAAAATATGAAAGTCTTCAGTGAGAAGCCATAAGGTCTCTGAATACTCTTTAAATCTGTATCGTCTCAGATCTCCTTTTTAATCCCCTTTACCCCTCTATCCGTATCCTATTGACTTCGCTTAATACCAAGGAACCCTAGAGTTACTCTTATCCGAATCCCACGCCACGTGGTCCTAGCCGTTCGAACGGCTAAGATTCTACAGCTTCGCGACAATAGACTCCTAGTAAACTCAGGAATCTCCTTCTGCTGCCACCACCACCAGACCATTAACAAGAAGCGTTAATTAATCGGGGTCTGGACCGGTTGATCACTCATTAACAACTTGGGGGTTTGATCAACAATTACTTGGAAAAGGAGGAAAGAATCTACGTTAAGTGTGGGAAATTATAGCAAACTAAGGGATAAGTGAACTCCTACGCTTTGTTAGGCTTGCGGCCCACTACAATGCACTACACTACTCTACACTACACTACTCTACACTACACTACTCTACACTACACTACAATACACTACACTACTCTACACTACACTACAATGCACTACACTACTCTACACTACACTACAATATACTACACTACTCTACACTACACTACTCTAGACTACACTACTCTACACTACACTACTCTACACTACACTACAATGCACTACACTACTCTACACTACACTACAATGCACTACACTACTTTACACTACACTACTCTACACTACACTACTCTACACTACAATGCACTACACTACTCTGCACTACACTACTCTACACTACACTACTCTACACTACACTACAATACACTACACTACTCTACACTACACTACTCTACAATACACTACTCTACACTACACTACAATGCACTACACTACTCTGCACTACACTACTCTACACTACACTACTCTACACTACACTACAATACACTACACTACAATACACTACACTACTCTACACTACACTACTCTACACTACACTACAATGCACTACACTACTCTACACTACACTACAATGCACTACACTACTCTACACTACACTACAATACACTACACTAATCTTCACTACACTACAATGCACTACACTACTCTACACTACACTACAATGCACTACACTACTTTACACTACACTACTCTACACTACACTACTCTACACTACAATGCACTACACTACTCTGCACTACACTACTCTACACTACACTAATCTACACTACACTACTCTACACTACACTACAATGCACTACACTACTCTACACTACACTACTCTACACTACACTACTCTACACTACACTACTCTACACTACACTACTCTACACTACACTACTCTACATTACACTACTCTACACTACACTACTCTACACTACACTACAATGCACTACACTACTCTACACTACACTACAATGCACTACACTACTCTACACTACACTACTCTACACTACAATGCACTACTCTACACTACACTACAATGCACTACACTACTCTACACTACACTACAATGCACTACACTACTCTACACTACACTACTCTACACTACACCACAATGCACTACACTACTCTACACTACACTACACTACAATGCACTACACTACTCTACACTACACTACAATGCACTACACTACTCTACACTACACTACAATGCACTACACTACTCTACACTACACTACAATGCACTACACTACTCTACACTACACTACTCTATACAACACTACTCTACACTACTCTACACTACACTACTCTACACTACACTACAATGCACTACACTACTCTACACTACACTACAATGCACTACACTACTCTACACTACACTACTCTATACAACACTACTCTACACTACTCTACACTACACTACTCTACACTACACTACAATGCACTACTCTACACTACACTACAATGCACTACACTACTCTACACTAAACTACAATGCACTACACTACTCTACACTACACTACTCTACACTACACTACTCTACACTACACTACAATGCACTACACTACTCTACACTAAACTACAATGCACTACACTACTCTACACTACACTACTCTACACTACACTACTCTACACTACACTACTGTACACTACACTACAATGCACTACACTACTCTACACTACAATGCACTACACTACTCTACACTACACTACAATGCACTACTCTACACTACACTACTCTACACTACAATGCACTACACTACTCTACACTACACTACTCTACACTACACTACAATGCACTACACTACTCTACACTACACTACAATGCACTACACTACTCTACACTACACTACAATGCACTACACTACTCTACACTACACTACAATGCACTACACTTCTCTACACTACACTACAATGCACTACACTACTCTACACTACACTACTCTACACTACACTACTCTACACTACACTACAATGCACTACACTACTCTACACTACAATGCACTACACTACTCTACACTACAATGCACTACACTACTCTACACTACACTACAATGCACTACACTACTCTACACTACACTACAATGCACTACACTACACTACTCTACACTACACTACAATGCACTACACTACTCTACACTACACTACTCTATACAACACTACTCTACACTACTCTACACTACACTACTCTACACTACACTACTCTACACTACACTACTCTACACTACACTACACTACAATGCACTACACTACTCTACACTACACTACAATGCACTACACTACTCTACACTACACTACAATGCACTACACTACTCTACACTACACTACAATGCACTACACTACTCTACACTACACTACTCTACACTACACTACTCTACACTACACTACAATGCACTACACTACTCTACACTACTCTACACTACAATGCACTACACTACTCTACACTACAATGCACTACACTACTCTACACTACACTACAATGCACTACACTACTCTACACTACACTACACTACAATGCACTACACTACACTACAATGCACTACACTACTCTACACTACAATGCACTACACTACTCTTCACTACACTACAATGCACTACACTACTCTACACTACAATGCACTACACTACTCTTCACTACACTACAATGCACTACACTACATAGTAGTTGTATACATAGTATAATATAGTTGTGCAAAATATATTCTACCCACCTCAAGACTCCGCTCCAATATAGAAGCATCAAGAAATATGGACCAATAGGCTTTCTACAAACACTTCTATTCAATATCCATTGTTTCGTGTTCTGTCTTGTGTTGATGAAATTAATACCCTATTAATACTCTTGTTCTGTCTTGTGTTGATGAAATTAATACCCTATTAATACCACATCTTGTTCTGTCTTGTGTTAATGCCACATCACCCCTTCCACCTCACTCAAATGTAGATATAAAATCGGAGATGCGTAAGTTCTATTCAGTTGTGTATTTGTGAACTAAAGTCTTTGAAAATGTAATAAGTTTTACGAAACGCGCTCGTGTCGCGTCAGACTAGAAATAAAAATGAATTTTGGAGAATTGATTTTTGATTTACCTCCAACAGTGAAACGAAATGTACGAAAGATTGAGAAAATTCGTGTTAGAATTATTAATCTTACTTTTTCGGTCATATTTAATAATATATATATATATATATATATATATATATATATATATATATATATATATATATATATATATATATATATATTTTGGGTGCTGCCAATTCAAATGAAATATATTAATGCTGATCAGTCAAAAATAAAATCGCAATGCAACAGCAGCGTTTAAACTGCGTTGCAGAGAGGAAATTGCACAGTTAGGGACAAAATAGCATGCTTGATCCATCTGATGGAAGTGCATTAATTTGTTTGTGGAGCAAACCTGTCATATTATATAACACATAGACGGAAGTGCATATTTTTTGGCCCAATGATTTATTGCATGGTGTATGAACAGTGGAGGAGGTAATGTTAGTTCATAGTTCATAGAAGTGTGTGTGTGTATGTGTGTGTGTGTGTGTGTGTGTGTGTGTGTGTGTGTGTGTGTGTGTGTGTGTGTGTGTGTGTCTGTGTGTGTCTGTGTGTGTGTGTGTGTGTCTGTGTGTGTGTCTGTGTGTGTGTGTGTACTTACCTAGTTGTACATCATGCTTTCATGTACTTACATATTCCAGTTTCATGTCCTCATATCCCAGCCTCATTTTCTCATATTCCAGCTTCATCTCCTCATATTCCAGCTTCAGGTTCTCATATTCCAGCTCCTTGTCCTCATATTCCAGCTTCATGTCCTCATATTCCAGCTTCATGTCCTCATATTCCAGCTTCAGGTTCTCATATTCCAGCTCCTCGTCCACGGATCTCAGCTGCATGTCCTCGTATCCCAGCTCCTTGTCCTCATGTCCCAGCTCCTTGTCTTCATATCCCAGCTCCTTGTCCTCGTATCCCAGCTCCCTGTCTTCATATCAGAGCTCCTTGTCTTCATATCGCAGCTCCTTGTCCTCATATCCCAGCTCCTTGTTCTCTTATCCCAGCTCCTTGTCCTCATATCCCAGCTCCCTGTCTTCATATCCCAGCTCCTTGTCCTCGTATCCCAGCTCCTTGTCCTCGTATCCCAGCTCCTTGTCCTCGGATCTCTTCCAAGTGCTATATCGTCAAACAGGCTTAGCAGTATCTCCTAATTCCCTTAATAACCTTCATCTCTATTGATTATCTTAATTCATAGAGGGAGAGAAGGGTATAAGATCGAACACTGCACCAAGCCTCTCTCTATAAGCTTACATTAGCAGGAAAACTTCGGTTGCATATGCAAAGATAAGGAAAAAACCCTTCTGCAGCTTGGACAAGTAACCGTTCATAATATTGGGAACTGCCTACGTCAGACCAATGCTAAACTATGCAGAGCCATTATTGAGCCCGTCAACCATCCAGAGGCTTGCCACAGAACCAAAGCAATTAGAGATAAGGGGTGTGAAGAGAGTGTTAGGGGAGAACACAGAGAGGAAAAACATGAAAACTTTCTCATTTCACTGATAAGAAACAGACAAAATGAACGCAAACTATTTACGTTACCTAGTAAAATGTTTATTATTTGTAGCAGCCAAGTTGAATGCGCAATAGAAAGGATATCAAACAACATACACTTGAACGCCGAGGGAGAAGGGATGTAGGGGGCCAGGAGCTGAGACTCAACCCCCTATAAACACAGCACAGAAAATCAAGAGCAAGAATATCCCCCCCCCCCCCCTTGAGTCTTGAATTCTCTCTGGAAAACGAATGGGACAACATAAATGGAGTCCGGAAGGCCTTCAGGTCCTCCATCAGGATTTATGAACACATATATAAATTGTGACACTTGGGGAACTCGGTGGGGTGATATTACGATCGTAAATGCCGGCTGGATGTTTGTTTGTGTGATGAGCAACGTCCTGGATAAAAAAAAAGAGTTTGAGTGACAGTGGCCACTGCTGTAACAGAGGTTTTCCAAAGAGGGGAAAAAAGAGGCACTCTTCCGGTCGAAGTTATGAGTAAAGAGAGTGTGTCGCATCTGGTTTTATGTAAATACACGCTAGCAAGAGTTGCTGGGAGTCCTTGTTTACTTAAAAACATAAGAACAAAGGTAACTGCAGAAGGGCTATTGGCCCATACGAGGCAGCTCCTATCTATAACCAGCCAATCCCAGTGGCTTTAAACTGTAAACACTGTAACGCTGTAAACATTCTCTGTGTGGGTTTGGGACTCCGGCGGCTATCTAGACACCCTCCCAAAGGTAGTCATATTTCATTTTGACTTTTGAAGATAGCAGAAGATAGAATTTTCGATAGGCAACAATGATCAAAATGTTGCTGATGGCGAAGGGTTTCTAGGAGAGCAAGATTTGCATAGAACAAGCGAGCGTCTAGAGGTTCGAAAAGCAAGCGAGCGTCCAGAGGTTCGAAAAGCAAGCGAGCGTCCAGAGGTTCGAAAAGCAAGCGAGCGTCCAGAGGTTTGAAAAGCAAGCAAGCGTCCAGAGGTTCGAAAGCAAGCGAGCATCCAGAGGTTCGAAAATCAAGCGAGCGTCCAGAGGTTCGAAAAGCAAGCGAGCGTCCAGAGGTTCGAAAAGCAAGCGAGCGTCCAGAGGTTCGAAAAGCAAGCGAGCGTCCAGAGGTTCGAAAAGCAAGCGAGCGTCCAGAGGTTCGAAAAGCAAGCGAGCGTCCAGAGGTTCGAAAAGCAAGCGAGCGTCCAGAGGTTCGAAAAGCAAGCGAGCGTCCAGAGGTTCGAAAAGCAAGTGAGCGTCCAGAGGTTCGAAAAGCAAGTGAGCGTAAAGAGTTTAGTAGAGAACGCAAATGTACAATGGTTCGAAAGTAGAGAGGTTCGCAGGGCACGAAAGGGTACACTGAATACCCTAATATTAGAGGGCCATTCCAGTGGCAATGTTCCCCTGCTCGCGGAGTTGTTGGGGCCCTGATAGCTGGGTGGACAGTACTTCGATTTCGTAGTCCTAAGTTTCTGGGTTCGATCCCCGGTGAAGACGGAAACAAAAAGGGCAGCGTTTCTTTCATATAGATGCACCTGTTCACTTAGCAGTAAATAGGTACCTTGGACTTAGGTAGCTGCTACGGGCTGCTTTCTGGGGATGTGTAACAGAAAGGAGGCCTGGTCGAGGACCGGGCCGCGGGGACACTAAAAAGCTCCGAAATCATCTCAAGATAACCTCAAGATATATCACAGCAAACACCTTCAAGACACCTGCAAGATAACATAAAGTGACGGACAGACATGCAATAGTCCCATTGTTTTAGTGACTTATTATAATATCGGTGGAGAGCATAAACCAACTGCCAAATATTGTTTACCAATGAAGACTGTAAACAAATCCACAAGGGCCGTGACGAGGATTCGAACCTGCGTCCGGGAGCATCCCAGACACTGCCTTAAGACTGTTTGTGTTTAACTGTCAGAACTATATAGTTATCTCAATCCTGGTTATCCTTACGGCCGAAACAGATCAAGTTTGATCGTCACCTCATCCGGATAAGATTATGGAGACACCATTACCAGATCAAACGGATGGATGTGCGGTTCGCCGTAGTGCGCAACCGGATTATCGGATTATATTCTTAGAGGAGATTAATGATCAACTCGGATCATTAATGTAAAGGGATTAATTCTTTACTCATTTTGTTCTCCGGTTTCGCCAGGAAAGTTCTCCGCTACTCCCAGCTCTTGCCTCCATGTGGTTTCTGGAGTATGTGGTCGACGTCTCTATGTGGTTACTGAAGTATGTGGTCGGCGTCATCATGTGGTTACTGTAGTATGTGGTTGACGTCTTCATGAGGTTACTGCAGTATGTGGTCGACGACTCCATGAGGTTACTGCAGTATGTGGTCGACGTCACCATGAGGTTACTGCAGTATGTGGTCGACGTCTTTATGAGGTTACTGCAGTATGTGGTCGACGACTCCATGAGGTTACTGCAGTATGTAGTCGACGTCTCCATGTGGTTACTGCAGTATGTGGTCGACGTCTCTATGAGGTTACTGCAGTATGTGGTCGACGTCACCATGAGGTTACTGCAATATGTGGTCGACGTCTTCATGAGGTTACCTCTGTATGTGGTCGACGTGGGTCCATGATGTACTAATCTTGCCAGCTGCTATCATTTCAATCACTTTTGTTATCATTTGGTGTGGGTGTTATCATCTTCTACAACCTGCTGTTATCCCATCATGTGGTATCATTCTAGTTATTATTTAAAACCACCACTTGCTATCATCCGAGCCCCGCGTTATCATCGTCGACACCTGTTATCATTCCCACTACCTGCTATCATCCGAAGAACCTGCTATCATCCCGCAGCGCCTGTTATCATCCTCAGCATCAGTTATCATCCCTACCAGCTGCTATCTTCCCCACCACATAATATCATCCCAACCAATTGTTATCAACCCCACCACCTGCTATCATCCTTACAACCTGCTATCATCCCCATCAACAGCTATCAACATCGTCCACAACTGATCATCTATAACAAATCCTGAACCCCTTTCCCTGTTACAGTCTCTCTCTCTCTCTCTCTCTCTCTCTCTCTCTCTCTCTCTCTCTCTCTCTCTCTCTCTCTCTCTCTCTCTCTCTCTCTCTCTCTCTCTCTCTCTCTCTCTCTCTCTCTCTCTCTCTCTCTCTCTCTCACTCTCTCTCTCTCTCTCTCTCTCTCTCTCTCTCTCTCTCTCTCTCTCTCTCTCTCTCTCTCTCTCTCTCTCTCTCTCTCTCTCTCTCTCTCTTTCTCTCTCTCTCTCTCTCTCTCTCTCTCTCTCTCTCTCTCTCTCTCTCTCTCTCTCTCTCTCTCTCTCTCTCTCTCTCTCTCTCTCTCTCTCTCTCCCTCCTTATCTCTCCAGGTTATCAGCGTGGCGAGCTTCACCCTCCTGGCATCCATGAAGGAATCGTCTCACTGCCCCGGCAGCTGGGGACAGGACCCGGAGATGGCTTCACCGTTGGTTGAAACACAAAGAGAGTGTGATGTTTTCAAGCCCAGATGTTTAGGATGGTGATGTTTGAACAGGCATTAAACAGGCATGTTTAATGCCTGTGTTTTTTTTTCACCTAGTTGTGCTTGCGGGGGTTGAGCTCTGGCTCTTTGGTCCCGTCTCTCAACTGTTAATCTACTGGTGTACAGGTTCCTGAGCCTATTAATAGGCTCAGGCTAAATTAATAGGCTCTAATTAAGGCTCTAATTAATTAGAGGCTCAGGCTCTAGTTAATAGAGCCTATTAATAGGCTAAATAGGTTAAATTCTGCCCGAAACGCTTTGCGCTGCCCGAAACGCTTTGCGTAATAGTGGCTTTAGGCATTGTATGTACTAGCTCTTATCTATAAAGCCAACAAACTTTGTAAAATCTCTTTATGTATGTACCTTTGCCTAAATAAAAATTATTATATTATTATTATTGGGCTCTATCATATCTACATTTGAAACTGTGTATGGAGTCAGCCTCCACCACATCACTTCCTAATGCATTCCATTTGTCAACCACTCTGACACTAAAAAAGTTCTTTCTAATATCTCTGTGGCTCATTTGGGCGCTCAGTTTCCACCTGTGTTCCCAAGTGCGTGTGCCCCTTAGGTTAAATAGCCTGTCTTTATCTGCCCTATATCCTCTGAGAATCTTGTATGTGGTAATCATGTCCCCCCTAACTCGTCTGTCTTCCAGAGACGTGACGTTTAATTCCTGTAGTCTCTCCTCGTAGCTCATACCTCTCAGCTCAGGTACTAGTCTGGTGGCAAACCTTTGAACCTTTTCCAGTTCAGTCTTATCCTTGACTAGATATGGACTCCATGCTGGAGCTGCATACTCCAGGATTGGCCTGACATATGTGGTATATAATGTTCTGAATGATTCCTTACACCAGCTTCTAAATGCCGTTCTTATGTTGGTCAACCTGGCGTATGCCGCTGATGTTATCCTCTTGATATGGGCTGCAGGAGATAGGTCTGGCGTGATATCAACGCCCAAGTCTTTTTTTCTCTCTGACTCTTGAAGAATTTCCTCTCCCAGATGATACCTTGTATCTGGCCTCCTGCTCCCTACACCTATCTTCATTACATTACATTTGCTTGGGTTAAACTCTAACAACCATTTGTTCGACTATTCCTTCAGTTTGTCTAGGTCTTCTTGAAGCCTCAAACAGTCCTCTTCTGTCTTAATCCTTCTCATAATTTTAGCATCGTCCGCAAACATTGAGAGAAATGAATCGATACCCTCCGGGAGATCATTTACATAGAAACAAGATAGGACCGAGTACAGAGCCCTGTGGGACTCCACTGGTGACTTCACGCCAATCGGAGGTCTCACCCCTCACCGTAACTCTCTGCTTCCTATTGCTTAGATACTCCCTTATCCACTGGAGCACCTTACCAGCTACACCTGCCTGTCTCTCCAGCTTATGTGCCAGCCTCTTATGCGGTACTGTGTCAAAGGCTTTCCGACAATCCAAGAAAATGCGTATGTGTATGTGTGTGTGTGTGTGTGTGTGTGTGTGTGTGTGTGTGTGTGTGTGTGTGTGTGTGTGTGTGTGTGTGTGTGTGTGTGTGTGTGTGTGTGTGTGTGTGTGTGAGTGAGTGTTTCAAGCGCTTATGAAGTCCTGTGTAGTGACCTTGGACGTAATCTGACGCCCACACAACTGGTCACCAAGGTCTTGGTCAAAGCATCGAGTGATTTTTTGTTTGTAATGATTTAACGAGACATATTACTGGGTTGGTGATGATTAGCTGTAATTTCTGGGGTGTGTGGATGTGTGTGTGTGTGTGTGTGTGTGTGTGTGTGTGTGTGTGTGTGTGTGTGTGTGTGTGTGTGTGTGTGTGTGTGTGTGTGTGTGTGTGTGTGTGTGTGTGTGTGTGTGTGTGTGTGTGTGTGTTCTCATCTAGTTGTACTCACCTAGTTGTGCTTGCGGGGGAGTTGAGCTCTGGTTCTTTGGTCCCGAATCTCAACTGTCATTTAACTAGGAATGAGGGAGTGTTGGCAGGTTTGTGTGGGAGTGTTGGCAGGTTTGTGTGGGAGTGTTGGCAGGTTTGTGTGGCAGTGTTGGCAGGTTTGTGTGGCAGTGTTGGCAGGTTTTTGTGGAGTGTTGGCAACCACACACCTAACCCCCCCCCCCCCACACCTCCACCTTCCTCCACACCTGACAACTAGACCCCACATATGAAAGTAATTACGAAAGAATTCCACAAAATCCGTTCTGTAGCGGCCCTTTCTATCGCTATAAATGAACCGGAAAATTGAGAACTCTGTCAAAGGCAGAGCTCAGTATTGGCTCAACCGGAGACCGGATTAAAAAAAAAAAAGATGATAATTACAACGCAGACTGTAACCGGACGTTCATATTAGAACCCAGTTCATCACTAGTTGAAATTAGTATCGAGGATTTCCGCCTCTACGGTCGGAAGAGGGGAAATAGGGCAAGAAAATGGGAATGAAGGAAGAGTAATTAGAAAACTGGAATAGGAAATGGGGGAAAAAATACAAAATTGTACGAATAAGGTAAAAAATATGAATAATACCTACCATGTAACCCCTATATTTGCCACCTGTGCCTATACCTTCAGTATAGGCACAGTATACCCAGTACCCTATAGTATACCCAGCTGTGCCCAACCATCATACCCAGCTGTACCCATCATACCCATCTCTTCATCATCTGTAACAACACTAATGATTTTCACCGGTAATTACATGTTTGTAATCGAAATCATTCCAGAAGAAAAAATCAGATTGAATACTGATTACACCATAAAAAAATACTTTGTCCTTCAAATATATATATGAAATATATAATTTAATTAACAATAAAAAATTACATTTGTGGGGAAAAATTTGATAAATCATGGAGATTTTTATCTCGTTAAAAACGTTTAATGTTTTGGGAAAGCAGCATTCGTGCGTTCGAAGGGTCATTCGTGCCTGGTCATGTTCGGAGGGCCATTCGTGCCTGGTCATGTTCGGAGGGCCATTCGTGCCTGGCCGTGTTCGAAGTACCATTCGTGTCTGGCCGTGTTCGAAGTACCATTCGTGTCTGGCCGTGTTCGAAGGACCATTCGTGCCTGGCCGTGTTCGAAGTACCATTCGTGCCTGGCCGTGTTCGAAGGACCATTCGTGCCTGGTCATATTGGAAATATTTTTTGTGTGTGATCTACCACAAAGAAAAGACCTTTTGAACTCAACTATGTTTTAAAGACCTTTTGAACTCAACTATGTTTTAAAGACCTTTTGAACTCAACTATGTTTTAAAGACCTTTTGAACTCAACTATGTTTTAAAGACCTTTTGAACTCAACTATGTTTTAAAGACCTTTTGAACTCAACTATGTTTTAAAGACCTTTTGAACTCAACTATGTTTTAAAGATCTTTTGAACCTGGGAATACTAGTTTAAAAGGAAGAGCCTTTTATTTTTTTTTAGTAATATTGGTAGAACCTTTTGTGCTGGGTAACGATGGAGGAATATTTTGTAGTTGGTGCTACTGAAAGAACCTTTTGTAGTTGGTGCTACTGAAGGAACCTACTGTAGTTGGTGCTACTGAAAGAGCCTTTTGTAGTTGGTACTATTGAAAGGACCTTTTGCACTTGGTGCTACTGAAAGAACCTTTTGTAGTTGGTGCTACTGAAGGAACCTACTGTAGTTGGTGCTACTGAAGGAACCTACTGTAGTTGGTGCTACTGAAAGAACCTTTTGTAGTTGGTGCTACTGAAAGAACCTTTTGTAGTTGGTACTACTGAAAGAACCTATTGTAGTTGGTGCTACTGAAGGAACCTACTGTAGTTGGTGCTACTGAAGGAACCTACTGTAGTTGGTGCTACTGAAAGAACCTTTTGTAGTTGGTACTATTGAAAGGACCTTTTGCACTTGGTGCTACTGAAAGAACCTTTTGTAGTTGGTGCTACTGAAGGAACCTACTGTAGTTGGTGCTACTGAAAGAGCCTTTTGTAGTTGGTACTATTGAAAGGACCTTTTGCACTTGGTGCTACTGAAAGAACCTTTTGTAGTTGGTGCTACTGAAGGAACCTACTGTAGTTGGTGCTACTGAAGGAACCTACTGTAGTTGGTGCTACTGAAAGAACCTTTTGTAGTTGGTGCTACTGAAAGAACCTTTTGTAGTTGGTACTACTGAAAGAACCTATTGTAGTTGGTGCTACTGAAGGAACCTACTGTAGTTGGTGCTACTGAAGGAACCTACTGTAGTTGGTGCTACTGAAAGAACCTTTTGTAGTTGGTACTATTGAAAGGACCTTTTGCACTTGGTGCTACTGAAAGAACCTTTTGTAGTTGGTGCTACTGAAAGAACCTTTTATGCTAGACAATATCCCCGAACGGAACACCTGTCCCTGCTCCTAGACACGCTAGGAGCAGACGTTGAAAATACCTGGATTTGTCCAGTGGGACATTGCTAAACAAAATATTGTGGGTGACTATTTTAGTTCATACTTTGGAAGGCGAGACGGGCTCAGGGCTCAGGGCTCAGGGCTCAGGGCTTCTCCAGAGCCCAAAGATTGGACTCCCAGAGGCAGCTTTGCCCGCTCTTCTGTTTTCCAGGCCTCAAGCCTCTTTCAACCAAGGGTCGGACTCAAGGAGGGGAAAAAAATGGAAAATCCCCTCTACTTCCTGCCTGGTAATTTCCAAAGCTTTGCTTCGGTATACAGATCAAGTTAATGCCTCGTGAAGATGGTTATAGTTGTCCTCGTTGTCGCATCCGCGACCCCCAAGCCTGTAGTGAGGACAATTGGTGTGTGTTAAACACGGCTGCGTCTGTGTTTTTTTCCTGTGACTTTCTGCCTCAATCTGTTCTCTGTCTCTGTCTCTCTCTCTGTCTGTCTCTCTCTCTCTCTCTCTGTCTGTCTCTCTCTCTCTCTCTCTCTCTCTCTCTCTCTCTCTCTCTCTCTCTCTCTCTCTCTGCCCTTCTCTCTCTCTGTCTCTCTGTCTCTCTCTCTCTCTCTCTCTCTCTCTCTCTCTCTCTCTCTCTCTGCCTCTCTCTCTCTGTCTCTCTCTCTCTCTCTCTCTCTCTCTCTCTCTCTCTCTCTCTCTCTCTCTCTCTCTCTCTCTCTCTCTCTCTCTCTCTCTCTCTCTCTCTCTCTGCCTCTCTCTCTCTCTCTCTCTCTCTCTCTCTCTCTCTCTCTCTCTCTCTCTCTCTCTCTCTCTCTCTCTCTCTCTCTCTCTCTCTGCCTCTCTCTCTCTCTCTCTCTCTCTCTCTCTCTCTCTCTCTCTCTCTCTCTCTCTCTCTCTCTCTCTCTCTCTCTCTCTCTCTCTCTCTCTCTCTCTCTCTCTCTGCCTCTCTCTCTCTCTCTCTCTCTCTCTCTCTCTCTCTCTCTCTCTCTCTCTCTCTCTCTCTCTCTCTCTCTCTGCCTCTCTCTCTCTCTCTCTCTCTCTCTCTCTCTCTCTCTCTCTCTCTCTCTCTCTCTCTCTCTCTCTCTCTCTCTCTCTCTCTCTCTCTCTCTCTCTCTGAGGTAATCAAGACAAACGCTGATGACCTGCAAGTCTGATGAGCAGCCAACACTCATCAGGTCCGAGATACACAGACAACAGCAGTTCCTGATGAGTTCCTTCCCGCTGCCATAAAAGTGAGTGTTGGATAAGGGGTCAATAGCGGGGGAGGGTGGCGAAGGGCGCTGTATATAAGACGGTAGCGACTGACAATGGCGCTCGCGGCTTGGGAGAGTGTTAGTGCCTGGCGATAGTTCGCCAGGCAGTAAAGTCCCGGATGACTCCATAAAAGCAGCACTTGTGCGGGTTGTTCAAGTGCTCCTTGAGCTTGTGTCCGGCCAAGTGTGAGGTTCACCGCTGAAGCAAAGGGAACTTGAATATCTGCTTCGGCCATTCTCTCTCTAACTCTGTCTCGATCTCTCCACTGCTGGGAGCATTGTGGAGGAGTTTTACCAACATCTCAGTTGAGGTTCAGTTGGGGACTTTATTTATTTTACAGTAGAAGAAGGTGCTAAGATGGTTGAGTCCAGATTTAATTGTGTTGGCTTGCCAATCATGAAGCTAGAAAAGGTACAAACAATTCATCACTTGTGCTACACACACACACACATTAATCTTGGCAGCTTCGCGCGCGCAAGAACCAAGAATAGAGGACGACGAGGAACCAAGAATAGAGGAACCACACCAAGAACGACTAGTCGTTCCCCGCGGTGTGAGCTTCTTCGACAAGATTTGGCGGGAAACAGGAGCCATATTTGCCGCGCCCTGCAGCGACGCCGGCCGTTGACGGGCTCCGGGGCGCGGGGCGGGGCTGCCACACTCCACCACGGGGGGGCAATACCATCTAATTAATTCCCAATTTTTACAGACGTCATGTTCTTATTAGCGCTCTGATTTGTTAATAATTAGTTTATTTTTATAATTTTACTTGTTTGGTATATAATATAGTCACTTGTGCGTAAATTCTAGTAATATTAATTTTGAAAAATCGCCTGTGAATTGGCAGACGAATGTTAGGCTTTAACACTTATAGATGTTTAAAGTATAACACATATATACTTCTAAGTAGTGATGTTTATATATATATTTTAATGATCAGAAAATTGTTCTGATATTGACTGATAATAACTAAGTGGATTTCAATGGTTTAATGTGTATTAGGAGAGCACCTAAGCAATAATTATCGCGCCTCCTCATGTTGAGGTGCTGTGCCCAGCGGCGCCATTGGCGGACCAGCTGAAATAAATTATTTTGGGTAGGCCAGTCGAGGCCTACAATGGGAACAATTATATTAATTAATTTATTTATATATTAACGATGACAATTTTTGTACGTGATTTCCCTTCCCATATAGCCTTGCCCTACTAATTGTTCCCTGGAACACCACCAGCCAATCAGTTTACAACCCCGTGTGTGTGTGTGTGTGTGCATCAAATTACTGGGCCAACTACTGACCATCTCCACGACGCAGATCCAGAAGTTTGCTAACTACCAGGTAATATACCCTCTATTGCCAGCTAATGAAGTCAACGGAAACGTTGCGAAATTGTTTTTGCTCCGTATGGGAGTCGAAACCCGGACTGAGAATGGAAACCATTCCATGCTTGATCACGGGTCTCTCTCTCTCTCTCTCTCTCTCTCTCTCTCTCTCTCTCTCTCTCTCTCTCTCTCTCTCTCTCTCTCTCTCTCTCTCTCTCTCTCTCTCTCTCTCTCTCTCTCTCTCTCTCTCTCTCTCTCTCTCTCTCTCTCTCTCTCTCTCTCTCTCTCTCTCTCCCTCTCTCTCTCTCTCTCTCTCTCTCTCTCTCTCTCTCTCTCTCTCTCTCTCTCTCTCTCTCTCTCTCTCTCTCTCTCTCTCTCTCTCTCTCTCTCTCTCTCTCTCTCTCTCTCTCTCTCTCTCTCTCTCTCTCTCTGGCACCCAGCGGTGCCCAGGTCGACCCGTGTCAACTAACTTCATGTGTCACTAAGTGACACATGAGTCAATATGTATCTAGTGTGCCAGTATGCCTCACGTATCGGTATGTGTCTCGCGTGTCTGTATGTAAACATCTGCCAGTTCATATTAACCGGTGTTAGGTGAGCCATTGGCAGAGTCTGTCGTTTGGCGGCTTTAACCAGCACATGTGACTGCTGCTCTAAGTAGAGCTTGTAGAGCTTTTAGAGCTTGTAGAGCTTTTAGAGCTTGTAAACAAACTGTTTGGCCTTGTAAATAGGACCTTGAAAAGGGGAGCGAGGGAGGACACGTGTCAAAGATTCCGTATCTATGCTCCCGGACGCAAGTTCGAATCCTCATCAGGGCCCTTGTGGAGTTATTCCGTATCTAAATTCTTCAAAAACATCTGTATATCCTAAATTACTATAACACACGGGTAAATCATAACAGCTGTACAAAGACAGTCGTATAGACGCGATAACCTCAATACGGCTGCGGTTTCCAACATTGCGGCTGCGGCGGAAATATCGACTGAGTGCCGCATGTGAGCGAAGACTCTCGTTTGATGTGTTGATAGTGTCAGCTGTGTTTACATCAACACGAGACACGTGCGAGGAGTATTTGTGGTGGTCTTTCTCCCAGGGAATGGGTAGACGGGTAGATAAAACGGGTAGACGTTTGTGAATGAGTAGATAGTGTTCGTCTGTGTGTGTGTAGATTGTTGCCCTGGCGGTTATCATATCCCAGTTTACCGGCTTGTTTGGGGGGGGCCTTGGCTATCATCAGATATCTCTCTCTGTTCATGCCTGTACTTCCTTATCTCCCTATTTGTCCGCCGGTCTCTATAAGTTGAGTGAGATATGCTGAACTCTGTCATTATTCTACTTGAATACTTGATGATGTACTGGACTTGTATCCAAGATTGACATTGTAACGTAGCAATTATGTAATATATGTGATAACATTATATTTTGAGCTTGGAAAAGCACCTTAATCACCTTTAGTGGTTATAGGTGCTTAATAACACACTAGTTTCAATAGCAGTTATCTTACCTTCTCAAGTAGGAGAGATAACAAAATTATTGGGCAGTATCAAATCACCTCATTTTTTGGGGCACACGTGAGGAACACAAATGCGAACAACAGAGTGCCGGCGGGGGGATGGGGAATTAGCCTCGGCTACCATCCGCCATACCACTTTTGTCCGGTCGTGTTGGTCGAGTGGTTAAGGGATCCTGTACATCAGATGCATTGCTTCTGGCAGTATGGGTTCGAGTTACTTCTCGGGTGTGAGTTTTCAGTTATATATATGCATATATATATATATACCAAGAATACACACCAAGCATATATATACCATACATATCAAGTATATATACTATACATACCAATCATATATATCAAGCATATATGCCATGCATACCAAGCGTGCATACCATGCATACCAAGCATGCATACCAAGCATATATACCAAGCATATATACCAAGCATATATTGATACGGTAATCGATCGCCCGCCAAGGCAGGATATCATGCCTGTTCACCTTACCGCCTATTCAGCAACATATCTGCATACCCCCCAGTATAAGGAATCAACATCAACGACAACAACAACACGTGCTCAGAAGCCAGTGTCTAGACAAGACACCACCCCGCCCCCACCTCCTCCCTCTAGTACCCCAACCACCTAGACACTTGGTGTCTGGGTGCCAACTCCACTCGCTGGTTGACCAGCCTATTGCTTGTTTAAGACTCCCGGCGAAAGTTATACCTGATACATCAGCGCCATCTACACTAGGCCTGGCTCGCATATATAAGCAGCTCACCGACGGCCAGTCCTTACACGGGAGACATCTCCCGTCACGCAGGGTGCAGTCGTACCTCCACAGATCTCCAGTATCAGCTCTTGATACTGGTAATGGCTCAAAAGGGCCACCACTTGTGGGTTATTCATGCCCGTGCCACCTTTTGGGTGGCTTAATCTTCATCAACCAATCAATCAGGCCAGTCCTTAGACTACGCTTCGTGCTCTCAAGCAGTACTGTAGCCTTCCCAGGAAACAGTAGATGCATACAGCTTTTCATATATTGCATTGTTTTGCACCACTCTTTTTGCCATTAACGTAACTGTCACATGTTTATATTTCTTTTTATATTTTATATTGTCTTCTCGTCAAGTTGTTAACGGGGCATTGTTTGTTGTTTTGTTATATTAACTGTTTAAAGTTTTTCATTCTTTTGGATTTTTACTCGCAGCTCTCACACCTTAAAGAGGTTAGCCCTGGAAACACAAACCGAAACTGTCTCTATTTTCCGCTTGTTACAACTTGTAATAAAGTTGTTACATCTTGGCTTAACGTGTTTATGACGTATTAGAACGTTGTTACAACTTGCTATATTGGTTGTTATAACTGGTTAGGAGGTGTTAAAACTTGCTCGAACGTTGTACCAACGTCGTAGTTTCGGTATGTGTTTGGAGGGAGAAGCCGTCTTATTTACTTTATTTAACTATTTTTTTCTTCTTTGATGTGATTGGCCCACGACCAGTCAGAATAGCCACTGATCTGTTCTTTCAGTTTTACGTCACACTATACCAATCATATATACCAAACATGTATACCAAGTATGTATAACAAGCGTGTATGCCAATCATATATACCAACATATATAAAAGCATATATATTCCAAGCATATATACCAGCATATATACCACACATAACCAATCACGTATACCAAACACATATATACCAAGCACATATATACCAAACACATATATACCAAGCACATATATACCAAGCACATATATACCAAACACATATATACCAAGCACATATATACCAAGCACGTATATACCAAGCACATATATACCAAGCACATATATACCAAGCACGTATATACCAAGCACATATATACCAAGCACATATATACCAAGCACATATATACCAAGCACATATATACCAAGCACGTATATACCAAGCACATATATACCAAGCACATATATACCAAGCACATATATACCAAGCACATATATACCAAGCACATATATACCAAGCACGTATATACCAAGCACATATATACCAAGCACATATATACCAAGCACATATATACCAAGCACATATATATACCAAGCACGTATATACCAAGCACATATATACCAAGCACATATATACCAAGCACATATATACCAAGCACATATATACCAAGCACATATATACCAAGCACGTATATACCAAGCACATATATACCAAGCACGTATATACCAAGCACATATATACCAAGCACATATATACCAAGCACATATATATACCAAACACATATATACCAAGCACATATATACCAAGCACGTATATACCAAGCACATATATACCAAGCACATATATACCAAGCACATATATACCAAGCACATATATACCAAGCACATATATACCAAGCACATATATATACCAAGCACGTATATACCAAGCACATATATACCAAGCACATATATACTGCATATAACGTCCGCAAGACAAAATGTTCTCAATAAATAACCAGCGCTCGATGAAGAAATTTTCCAGAGACATGATTCTATTGTTTGATTTGATGGACCATAGTCGTGCTTGGACGAGCACGTTCTCAGCGGGTGCTCGGAGCTTGGACGAGCACGTTCCCAGTGGGTGCTCGGACGAGCACGTTCCCAGCGGGTGCTCGGAGCTTGGACGAGCACGTTCCCAGTGGGTGCTCGGAGCTTGGACGAGCACGTTCCCAGTGGGTGCTCGGAGCTTGGACGAGCACGTTCCCAGCAGGTGCTCGGAGCTTGGACGAGCACGTTCCCAGCAGGTGCTCGGAGCTTGGACGAGCACGTTCTCAGCGGGTGCTCGGAGCTCGGACGAGCACGTTCCCAGCAGGTGCTAGGAGCTTGGACGAGCACGTTCCCAGCGGGTGCTCGGAGCTCGGACGAGCACGTTCCCAGCAGGTGCTAGGAGCTTGGACGAGCACGTTCCCAGCGGGTGCTCGGAGCTCGGACGAGCACGTTCCCAGCAGGTGCTCGGAGCTTGGACGAGCACGTTCCCAGCGGGTGCTCGGACGAGCAGGACACAAGCAAAGGCTCATAATCATGTGTGTGAATGATGCAAAAAATGTGGAAATTTTGGAACAGGTGTGCAAATGATGCAGAAGGTTTGCTAAGGGAGAGATATGTTGAGGGTATGGCAAAGATGGTTTCACTTTGGGCTGGACGGTAGAGCGATCGGTCTCGCTTCATGCAGGTCGGCGTTCAATACCCCCGACCGTCTACAAGTGGTTGGGTACCATTCCTCCCCCCCCCCACCTCCATCCTATCCCAAATCCTTATCCTGACCCAGTGCTGTATAGTCGTAATGGCTTAGCGCTTTCCCCCTTGATAACTCCCCTCTTTTAATCCCTATATATATGCTTCTCTGATTTCCATTGACATGTGTGTGTGTATGTGTCTATCTGTAGCAGTCTGTCTGTATAAACATTTTGTTCAGTTTGATCAATTTATTAAATTTGCGTTGGTTTTCTGTTTCCCTTCCGCTTGCTTCCTCTCTCCTTCTCTCTTTCCCTTTCTCTCTTTTTCCTCACTCTTTTCCCTCTCGTTCTCTTTCGTTCCCAAACTCCCTCTTCCTCCTCCCTTTCCGCCCGCGATGAAGACCTCTGATAGAAGCCGGAAGTCACCGGCAAACACTTCCCAGCGAGCAAATTCGCCAGCGAACATGACGTCGTTCCATCACAAACGTTTCCTGGACAGCCAACGTTTTTAGGGCGGTTGTCTATCGGTCTAGAGACAATGTTGTTGTTGCTGTGTAAACACCTAGCTGTGTTTACCAAGCTCTAGCTCCGGGGCTCCAATGCTTAAGCTGAATACGATTATATTGGTACGTTTGGCCATCTCCTGTGTTTGTTTTCCAGTGGAGAAGAGTGTGGTTTGTTCCTTGTTTGTTCCACTGTTCCATCTTGTTCCCTCTTTCAGGCTTTGCTCGTTTCTGTGGCTAGGATTCGAGGGGTTAAGTGGGTTGCTTGGGTTGGTACGTTTCTGGTTAGGTTAGGAGGTTGGATTTTTGACGGAGTGGGGGATTAGTTCCATCAGAACATATGGAACAGGAGATCAGATCTCCTGTTCCATGTGTAGATTCATGAGACTCCTGTTTCATGTGTAGTTCCATGAGACTGCTATTCCATGTGTAGTTCCATGAGACTTCTGTTCCATATGTAGTTCCATAAGACTCCTGTTCCATGTGTAGTTCCATGTGTAGTTCCATAAGACTCCTGTTCCATGTGTAGTTCCGCGAGACACCTGTTCCATGTGTAGTTCCACGAGACTCCTGTTCCATGTGTAGTTCCACGAGACTCCTGTTCCATGTGTAGTTCCACGAGACTCCTGTTCCATGTGTAGTTCCATAAGACTCCTGTTCCATGTGTAGTTCCATAAGACTCCTGTTCCATGTGTAGTTCCGCGAGACACCTGTTCCATGTGTAGTTCCATGAGACTCCTGTTCCATGTGTAGTTCCACGAGACTCCTGTTCCATGTGTAGTTCCATGAGACTGCTATTCCATGTGTAGTTCCATGAGACTCCTGTTCCATATGTAGTTCCATAAGACTCCTGTTCCATGTGTAGTTCCATAAGACTCCTGTTCCATGTGTAGTTCCATAAGACTCCTGTTCCATGTGTAGTTCCATAAGACTCCTGTTCCATGTGTAGTTCCATAAGACTCCTGTTCCATGTGTAGTTCCGCGAGACACCTGTTCCATGTGTAGTTCCGCGAGACACCTGTTCCATGTGTAGTTCCGCGAGACTCCTGTTCCATGTGTAGTTCCACGAGACTCCTGTTCCATGTGTAGTTCCATGAGACTCCTGTTCCATGTGTAGTTCCATGAGACTCCTGTTCCATATGTAGTTCCACGAGACTCCTGTTCCATGTGTAGTTCCACGAGACTCCTGTTCCATGTGTAGTTCCATGAGACTCCTGTTCCATGTGTAGTTGCATAAGACTCCTGTTCCATGTGTAGTTCCACGAGACTCCTGTTCCATGTGTAGTTCCACGAGACTCCTGTTCCATGTGTAGTTCCACGAGACTCCTGTTCCATGTGTAGTTCCACGAGACTCCTGTTCCATGTGTAGTTCCACGAGACTCCTGTTCCATATGTAGTTCCACGAGACTCCTGTTCCATATGTAGTTCCACGAGACTCCTGTTCCATGTGTAGTTCCACGAGACTCCTGTTCCATATGTAGTTCCACGAGACTCCTGTTCCATGTGTAGTTCCACGAGACTCCTCTTCCATATGTAGTTCCACGAGACTCCTGTTCCATGTGTAGTTCCACGAGACTCCTGTTCCATGTGTAGTTCCACGAGACTCCTGTTCCATATGTAGTTCCACGAGACTCCGGTTCCATGTGTAGTTCCACGAGACTCCTGTTCCATGTGTAGTTCCACGAGACTCCTGTTCCATGTGTAGTTCCACGAGACTCCTGTTCCATGTGTAGTTCCACGAGACTCCTGTTCCATGTGTAGTTCCACGAGACTCCTGTTCCATATGTAGTTCCACGAGACTCCTGTTCCATGTGTAGTTCCACGAGACTCCTGTTCCATATGTAGTTCCACGAGACTCCTGTTCCATGTGTAGTTCCACGAGACTCCTGTTCCATGTGTAGTTCCACGAGACTCCTGTTCCATGTGTAGTTCCACGAGACTCCTGTTCCATGTGTAGTTCCACGAGACTCCTGTTCCATGTGTAGTTCCACGAGACTCCTGTTCCATGTGTAGTTCCATGAGACTCCTGTTCCATGTGTAGTTCCATGAGACTCCTGTTCCATGTGTAGTTCCACGAGACTCCTGTTCCATGTGTAGTTCCACGAGACTCCTGTTCCATGTGTAGTTCCACGAGACTCCTGTTCCATATGTAGTTCCACGAGTTGAAGATGACATCTCGTCCCATCCGTGTCAACACCTTGTTCTTCCTCTCATGTTTTTTTTTTCACTCTATGCCCTCCCTCTTCCCCTCCATCCCTCCCTCCCTCCCTTCCTTCCATCCCTCCCCACTCCCCTCCCTCCCTCCCTTCCATCCCTCCCTCCCTCCCTCCCTCCCTTCCTTCCATCCCTCCCCACTCCCTTCTCGTCAATCATCGTTGCCACAGGGGCGCATCTCCAGGACAAACTAGGTCAGGTTCAATCACTAGGGCAAACTAGTTTACCTGCCATCTCCAGAACAAACTTGGTCACCTGCCGCTATGTGAGGCCCTCACCTGTGAGGTGTGAGGGGGGGGGGTGCTGAGACACATCGTGAGGGGTGAGAGAGAAAGGTGAGGGGGGGGGGAAGTGAGAGAAAGTGAGAATAATAGTCAAGGAATAAATGATAAAGGGGAAATCGAGGCAAGATAAAATAAAAATAGAGAATAGCTGAGAATTTAGAATTTGTTGAAAACAGTTCTAAAAAAAAAAATTGAAACGATATGGACAGAGTGGAAATGCAGAAACATTTTGGGCAGTATTTTCTTTGATCTGATGCACCTGTTCACCTAGTAGTAAATAGATCAGGGAGTCAGATGGCTGTTGTAGGCTGCCTTCTCTCAATGGTTATTACTATTACATAGATTTCCACACACACACACACACACACACACACACACACACACACACACACACACACACACACACACACACACACACACACACACACACGAGTTGTGTGTGTGTGTGTGTGTGTTTTAAAACTAGGTATGATAGGGAAATGGGACAGGAGTCATTGCTGTAAACAACCGATAGCTAGAAAGGCGGGATCCAAGAGTCAATGCTCGATCCTGCAAGCACATATAGGTGAGTACATATAGGTGAGTACACACACACACACACACACATACACACACACACACACACACACACACACACACACACACACACACACACACACACACACACACACACACACACATACACACACACACACACACACACACACACACACACTCCCCTTAATGCCAAAGCTGGAGAGGATTGACTGGCAACCAATCCACACAAATGTTCTCTCTCTCTCTCTCTCTCTCTCTCTCTCTCTCTCTCTCTCTCTCTCTCCACTCAGCAGCAATATGGAACATGGGAGTAAATCTGATTGATGAAGATGTTCTAGGGAAGAAAAACCTTGCTGGCCAATTCTTACCGTGAGCAACGTGAAGGTACTCAAGCACTGAGCCTCCTTACATACACCCTCTTGCACCCACACGTGAAAGGAGACAGAAAGAGAGACAGTCAGAGAACCAGGCAGACAGAGACAAAGACAAACAGACATCAATCAGTCCAGAGCTAGAGAGACAGACAGACAGGAAGAAGAAGACAGACTGAGAGAGAGACGGGGTAAAAACCAGTTCCCGTTGAAAGATAAAACTTAATTAATTAGCGAGTAAGGGGCCTCGCGCGAAGGAAAACCTAAGTATTGGAGCGAAGTATAAGCGATTGAGAAGAGCGAGAAGGGGGAGACAGTGAGAGGAGAGAGAGAGAGAGATGATGAATGATGCGAGGGGGAGAACAGACAAAAATGAGAAAGTGATGGTCAAGTATAATTAGGAAATGGATGAACTGGGGTCCATAGAGGCTAGAGAACGTGATCGATACGAGTAAAGAACGGTATTAGGATGCTGGAGATGAGATCTACTCTCACGGGGAACGGATGCAGCCTCACTAAGGATAGATGAGATGAACATAGAACAGCAGGAGGCTGTTCTATGTCCTCTAACCTCACACTGTGTCTTTCACTATGTCGTATTGAACCACAGGCAAAGAATATGGATATGAGGAGGCCTTAGACAAGCACAGAGACTATTGTTACTACTATTATCACTATTAAAGAAGCGAATTCACAATCATTATCATGGTAATAAGGAAGTGGGATAATACTAATGGCATTATTGATCATGAACTACTTCTATTTTGACTTCTTAATTATTGGCTTGGCTGGAGTCTGTGCTGGTCTCTTGGTCAGCCTCTCGTGGTCTCTTCTCCGGCCTCTGGTGGCTCTTCACTCTACAGCAAACTACTGGAGAGAGAGAGAGAGAGAGACCATTCCTGGTCTGTTGACAGTCTCATTAATCATTTGTTCAGTCTTAATAGGAATTTATTCAGTCACTCAGCTTGTGAGTCTTCTTGATCCACGACTTGCTTCTTTAAGTTATGTTGTTCTCACTTCTTTGTTGGTGTGTTCAACAAGAGTGTACTTGTCGCTTCTTTCTGGGGAGGTGATCCTGAAGGGGGGGAACGCCTTCGTTTAGTACTTTTCATGTCTCGCTCATGTTACCCACTAAGCAACATATCTTGTTTAGTCTCTATGACTAGTAGTATGTAGTCTCTAAAAGTAGTTTCGACTGCTCATGGGCTTTATCAGCTACGTTGCCCTTATCTCCTTGTGTTTCCACTCTGCTTCTGAAACATTTATATCCTGCTCCAAGCCAGTTATTTTGTTGTGACTTCCCTGACAGCTGGGTGGACAGCGCTTCGGATTCGTAGTCCTGAGGTTCCGGGTTCGATCCCCGGTGGAGGCGGAGACAAATGGGTAAAATGTTTCTTTCACCCTGATGCCCCTGTTACCTAGCAGTAAATAGGTACCAGGGAGTTGGACAGCTGCTACGGGCTGCTTCCTGGGGGTGGAGGCCTGGTCGAGGACCGGGCCGCGGGGACACTAAGCCCCGAAATCATCTCAAGATAACCTCCTACTAATGTGTGTGTGGCAACCCCTTGTAACACGGGACGGGTATTAGCTCTACCTTGTCCTTTACCCTGTCCGTGTTATTGCTTACTTAAACTTAATTCCAAGGGACCCCGGAGCAAACTCTTAGCTGAGTCCCACGCTACGTGGCCTTAGCCGCTCGATTGGCTAAGATTCTACAGCCACGTGATGTCCTACGAGGCTTGCTAGCCAACTCAAGGATCTCTTTACGCTGCCACCACCAAACCATTAACCAAAAGCGACAATTAATCGGGGTCTGGACCAATTAATCAATCATTAAACCCTTAGCGGTTATTCCTCAAATTACTTGGAAAAGGAGGGGGGGGGGATGAATTTACGTTAAGTGTGGGAATTACAGAAAACAAGGGGGATACATGAGCTCTTAAACTGGGCTAGGCTTGCGACCCAAATAAACCCAGACACGTGGAGACCAAAATGGCGAGGATATCAACACATGCAAAGTTATTCATGGAAATAATAAAATACTGAAGAACAATCTAATTATTTATTTATGCAAATCTAAACAACAACTAGATTTGGGGGGGCCTCGTAGCCTGGTGGATAGCGCGCAGGACTCGTAATTCTGTGGCGCGGGTTCGATTCCCGCACGAGGCAGAAACAAATGGGCAAAGTTTCTTTCTCCCTGAATGCCCCTGTTACCTAGCAGTAAATAGGTACCTGGGAGTTAGTCAGCTGTCACGGGCTGCTTCCTGGGGGTGGAGGCCTGGTCGAGGACCGGGCCGCGGGGACACTAAAAGCCCCGAAATCATCTCAAGATAACTAATAGAAATCACTCCCAGACTTAACACTCCCTAACCTGACTTTTTAAAACTTCTAATATTCCCTATTGAGGCACGAATGAATTATTTCCCTATAACAAAACTCTGCAACTTTTACCTTGGCTATGAAACCGGGTGATGGTTATCTTGAGGTTATCTTGAGATGATTTCGGGGCTTTTAGTGTCCCCGCGGCCCGGTCCTCGACCAGGCCTCCACCTCCAGGAAGCAGCCCGTGACAGCTGACTAACACCCAGGTACCTATTTTACTGCTAGGTAACAGGGGCATAGGGTGAAAGAAACTCTGCCCATTGTTTCTCGCCGGCGCCTGGGATCGAACCCAGGACCACAGGATCACAAGCCCAGCGTGCTGTCCGCTCGGCCGACCGGCTCCCATATGGAGCCCCATATGATGGAGTGCTGACCTCAGGAGAGATGAGGATGGTTGACCTCAGGAGAGATGAGGATGGTTGACCTCCTCAGTTGCTGACCTAAGTCACACTGACCCGCCTAGCCCTCTACACAACTGTGGCTAGTCAGTATCACTCCGCCAGGTCTAATAACTTTACTAAGCAGGGTTTAAATTGAACAACTAATCTCTATTGTACTGAACAACCCAGATGGTTGAACTCTTATAAACTGATGGTAATTGTACAGGCATCTTAGGGAAACGCTATTTCCAGTTACAATATTGGCTAGTGACCCGAATTTGAGCTTTGTGAGTTACTAATGTGGTCACTCTCGTGGGCCGCGTGACCTTTGACATGGTGAGTCATTGGGGACACAAACTAGTCCCTCCCCATGTCATCATGTGGAGGGACGACGGTACCTGTATACCTGTATACGACCTCTTACCTGTATACGACCCTGATCTCAACCTACCTCCTACATACATGTAACCTAACATACATACATAAGCCAAATTAGTTATTACTGTATCTTGTCGAAAATATTCATTATATATTGCATTAATACAGAGAACCAGCCATCTTGTAATCTTAAACGCTAATCCCTTTAATCCCTGGAGGGATGACCTTTCTCTGCTGAGTCAGGTTGAGTACCGTCTGACTCCAAACTTTCAAAACTACGTGGTCATCATGTCTGAGAATCTATACTGAATAATTTCTTACAACAAACCTAGTTTGTTACACCCCTGACGATCTTAATAGCACGTCGCATTTTGACGTATTACTCTACCTAAGGCCAAAAATTGTCGCAAGAGAAAAGGGTAGCGGCATGGCGAAATTGACATCCGGTCTCGTTTTCTATTTTTGGGTCCTCTGGTAGGTTGGGATAAGGGGGAACTTTAGTACGACGGTTTCTTGACGTTTGGGACCCTCAGCAAGACGGGCTGGATGACCAGGAGAGGAAGCCCTCCCACCAGGGTACACAGCACCAGGGTACACAGCACCAGGGTACACAGCACCAGGGTACACAGCACCAGGGTACACAGCACCAGGGTACACAGCACCAGGGTACACAGCACCAGGGTACACAGCACCAGGGTACACAGCACTAGGGTACACAGCACCAGGGTACACAGCACCAGAGTACACAGCACCAGGGTACACAGCACCAGAGTACACAGCACCAGGGTACACAGCACCAGGGTACACAGCACCAGAGTACACAGCACCAGGGTACACAGCACCAGGGTACACAGCACCAGGGTACACAGCACCAGGGTACACAGCACCAGAGTACACAGCACCAGGGTACACAGCACCAGAGTACACAGCACCAGGGTACACAGCACCAGTGTACACAGCACCAGGGTACACAGCACCAGGGTACACAGCACCAGAGTACACAGCACCAGAGTACACAGCACCAGGGTACACAGCACCAGGGTACACAGCACCAGGGTACACAGCACCAGGGTACACAGCACCAGAGTACACAGCACCAGGGTACACAGCACCAGGGTACAGCACCAGAGTACACAGCACCAGGGTACACAGCACCAGGGTACACAGCACCAGGGTACACAGCACCAGAGTACACAGCACCAGAGTACACAGCACCAGGGTACACAGCACCAGGGTACACAGCACCAGGGTACACAGCACCAGGGTACACAGCACCAGAGTACACAGCACCAGGGTACACAGCACCAGGGTACAGCACCAGAGTACACAGCACCAGGGTACACAGCACCAGGGTACACAGCACCAGGGTACACAGCACCAGAGTACACAGCACCAGAGTACACAGCACCAGGGTACACAGCACCAGGGTACACAGCACCAGGGTACACAGCACCAGGGTACACAGCACCAGGGTACACAGCACCAGGGTACACAGCACCAGGGTACACAGCACCAGGGTACACAGCACCAGGGTACACAGCACCAGGGTACACAGCACCAGGGTACACAGCACCAGAGTACACAGCACCAGGGTACACAGCACCAGGGTACACAGCACCAGGGTACACAGCACCAGGGTACACAGCACCAGAGTACACAGCACCAGAGTACACAGCACCAGGGTACACAGCACCAGGGTACACAGCACCAGGGTACACAGCACCAGGGTACACAGCACCAGGGTACACAGCACCAGGGTACACAGCACCAGGGTACACAGCACCAGGGTACACAGCACCAGGGTACACAGCACCAGGGTACACAGCACCAGGGTACACAGCACCGAGGAATGTGCTACACTCATCTACCTTCACTCTCCAAACCACTCAAAAAATACCTTAATCTGTTAATGGCGTTTTAAAAAATATTGACAAAGCAGAATACAAAAAAAAGACTTCGATTTGTGAGGAAAAAATTCAACAGAATATTGTTTCGTGTAGCCAATCTTCCCTGGTGATTGTCAGGTCCGTGGCCTGACAATTTTTGGCTCAACAACGCATGTGCGTTGCTGAGCCACAGCAACCCTTCCCTGTCCCCCCCTGTCCTCCCTTCCATTCTTCCCCCCCCCCCCCCCTCCCTCGTCCTCTCGTCCTTCCAACCATCCCTCACTCCCATCCCCTCGTCCTCCCCACCACTCCCCAACAAATGAAAAACAATGAAAAAAATACAACAATAAAGTATACTCACGAAATGAATAGTATGGTAAACAACATAGTTCAATTCCAACACAATGTTACATTAAATAATTAAATCAAAATTAAAATAAATCGAAATCTGTGAAAATTCAATTTATCAGTGCAATCAGAAACACTGAAATGGAATCATAACGTATTTAGTACAGTGTGTGTTGCTTTTACGTCCAACAGATAGCGCTGTTTAAAAAAAAAATGTATGTTTTTACCTGTCATATGTGTTATATGTATATAGTAGGTATATAAAAGTATGAGCGCGTATTCGAATGCAACGTTGTGTCAAAATTTCAAAGCAGAACGGTAAAGAGGTTTCAGAGATCTCCCCTTACATGAAAAACACAGTTTTTCAAAAAAGCATGTTTTTACCTGTCACAGGCGTGACATCTATATAGTATGTATATAAAAACACGCTCGTATGCAAATGGAACGTTGTGTCAAAGTTTCAAAGCAATCACTGAAGAACTTTCGGACATTGGGGATTTTGAACAAACGAACATTTATATTTTTATTTATATAGATGTGGATTATATTTTTATTTATATAGATGTGGATTATATTTTTATTTATATAGATGTGGATTATATTTTTATAACTAAATTAAAATATTTTACCGAAATCGAATTGTTCAATGGTCTGTATGAGATTTGTTTTCCTTGCATGCTGCAATATCTGGAGAACGTTCTGCTAATTGCAAACGCAGGTAATATGTATTTAAGCAATTTCCATATGTGTTTTTTTTTTCCTTTAGTTCATAGAGAGAGAAAGATCTCTAATTGAGATACAGCATGATTTTGCATGAGGCTTCATACGTATTTTAAAATACGAGTGGCGATTTCATAATATATATACTTAGGAAAATTAAAAATCTCAATTGTTAATTTCAACTGGAATAAAAATGATTTTCAATGTCAAATCAAATGAAATATCATTAAGCTGTAAGAATTAAATTACTGATATCTCAATATTAATTTAAATGTTAAAACAGATTAATTTCCAAATGCAATTCAAATGACTTTTTATCCACTCTTATGTCTTTGTTGGAGGTGAAAAATATTCTCTAAACTGTCACAAACAAGTCAGACATGCAAGGACTAACTGAGTTTTTTCTTTTTTTTTTTTACACTTTGATGGAGAAAAACATGAAATATTGGTGTTGTAAAGGTTTCCACGTGTGTGGGTATTTCGTCCCACTTCTCTCTCACACACACACACAAAAATACGACACGAAAACCCCACCTAACATCTTCCTCGGGACCTTGGGCTTCTGAGAAAAACAGTTTGGAAACTCCTGGAGTAATCCCAGTTTCTCTATTGTCACTCATAAACCACTATAGTTCGACCTGTGTATAACACTATACCATTATCGGTCGACCACTTTGTCTCTCACAATTAGTAGAGTTTACCCTTCGAAGTGGACACGGTACACAGGGTATAGAAATTATGGCATCAGTTTAAATCGTTGTGCATTTATGTAAACAACTATACATTATATATTATTTATGCAATAATACATATATGTTTTAAAATAAAATATATTATTTCATTTTAATAAACTCAAAATTAGTAAAGCATAAATTAATATAGCTGCTCTGGCCGTGTTTATGAGCACCGCTGAGGATAGCCTCATAAACCTGCGTGTGGATATTTTACTCATAAAAAGCCATTTCCGCGCGTTCTCATTTCTCTTCCGGGAATTCCTGGTGTAATATTCCTGCGTTATTACTTCATAAGTTTATAAGGGTCCCTGGTCCTCGGCGTTCACACGTCACTGTACAGACGTTGACGTACAGATGCAACATTGTCGTGTAGATGTTGGTGTTTGACGTACACGTGTACATTGTGGTGTAGTTGATGGAGCGACGTATACGTGTTTTGACTGCGGATTTCCGGGTGCAGAATAATTTCCCTCAGTTAGGCGTCAATAAGCTATAAATCACCGTTGATTTTCCATTGACGTTGCAAGCATCGTGCGAAGTGTTGTTTTGGGATTTTGTTAACCAGAAATTTGTTTGGTGTATGTCAGTCTTTCTCGTTAGTGGTTCGTAAATGTTGAATTTATTATTATTATTATTATTATTATTATTTTAGTGGATGATGTTTTAATTCAGCTTCCTGTTCGTTGTTGTTATTGCAAGAACAATTGTTATTTAGTTTGATATATATATTTATATATAACAAGGTATGAGAGTGCAACTGTAGGGACCCATAGCCTCGGAGAAGAAAATAAACAGTATTTAGAGAAGACCTTGTGGTTTCTCACTGAACATTGCGACGGTCTCGCTTCATGTAGGTCGGTGTTCAATCCCCGACCTTCTAAGTGGTTGGACACCATTCCCTCCCCCCCCCCCGTCCAATCCCAAATCCTTATTCTGATCCCTTCCAAGTGCTATATAATCGTAATGGCTTCGGGCTTTCCTTTGATAATTTTCCCTTTCCCTTCTTACCACCCCAATTCTTTTCGTATGTATATATATATATATATATATATATATATATATATATATATATATATATATATATATATACATATATATATGTTTCATTGAATATGACCGCATATTCTGTATTTATTATTTTCTGGTTTAGGGCTTCTATCCCTCTAACTATTTTCTTAGCATCAGGGCTTAATTGAAATAGGAGTTCTCCAAAACTCATTTTCGTACTTTAAAGGTGAAGAAAAGAAGTGATTTACTATAGAGTGTATTACACTTATTTGTATAATTTGCACGACGTTTCGAACCTCCATGGTTCATTCTCAAGTGAACAGATCTTACAATACTAGTTGATTTTATACCCGCATTAGGTCAGGAGATAATACAATGAAGGTGAAAACATGGGGGGATACATAAGGGATAAACATAGGGGCTGCAGAAGGCTTATTGGCCCATACGAGGCATCTCCTATCTAAACACAAAGATTAATCCAGTGTAATTGGCCTGTTATGTTGAACATTGTCTTCTGTGATGGCATCGATATGTTCTTGTCTTGTCCTTACTCTCATGTTCTTGTCTTGTCCTTACACCATGAGAGTAAGGACAAGACAAGAACATATCGATGCCAACACAGAAGACAATGTCCAACATAACAGGCCAATTACACTGGATTAATCTTTGTGTTTAGATAGGAGATGCCTCGTATGGGCCAATAAGCCTTCTGCAGCCCCTATGTTTATCCCTTATGTATCCCCCCATGTTTTCACCTTCATTGTATTATCACCTGACCTAATGCGGGTATAAAATCAACTAGTATTGTAAGATCTGTTCACTTGAGAATGAACCATGGAGGTTCGAAACGTCGTGCAAATTATACAAATAAGTGTAATACACTCTATAGTAAATCACTTCTTTTCTTCACCTTTAAAGTACGAAAATGAGTTTTGGAGAACTCCTATTTCAATTAAGCCCTGATGCTAAGAAAATAGTTAGAGGGATAGAAGCCCTAAACCAGAAAATAATAAATACAGAATATGCGGTCATATTCAATGAAACATGTTTGAAAGAAAACCTGCTGCCAGTATACACCAATATATATATATATATATATATATATATATATATATATATATATATATATATATATATATATATATATATATATATATATATATATATTTATGATCGATGTTCCCTTCGGGAATCTTAATTTTAAGATGAATAGGAAAACCAGGGATATACTGAACATCTTGTTTCAGATTCTTTACTTTAAAATGCATAACGTTTCGAATACTTCTCGTATTCATCATCAGATCTAAAAGAAAAAACAGAAATCACAATCAAATAGCTGGTAAACAAAGAACTCATACTGAATATAATTGCCTATCAAAGAAAGGAAAATGCTTAAAAAACAAAACACTTAAGCGCACTTAAAGTGATCAATACAAATAAAACTTATTAACTGTGACATATATTAAAGCTAATTTAAAAATCCATTAAACTACAAGATGAATTTTATAACTACTAAAACAAACCATTCTATTAAACTTACGTAAAGTGATTAGAAGTGAAACTTGATACCTAACACATAGATACTAAACACTATAACAAATATTTATATAATGACTAGAAATCTACAAAAAATGTATGTAAAATACAAACAGAATAAATAACAATTATAAAGTACTAACCAAAATCTTATAAAAAACTCAAATATTAAATAAAATTAAATACCAAAAAATATATTATATATCCGAAATAAAAGATTATATTAATGTACAATGTCAAGACTTGAAATAAGTAAGAAAGGGCAAAGACATGGTAAACTAAACAAAATTATAATATAATTAAACTACCAAAATGAACTATAAATCAAATTACAGGGCCTACTGTGCACTATACAGTGTACAATTGAACAGCTGAAAGGTTGCTATTTAACAGAGGCCGCAGCTCCTTTATATATAAGGATTCCATTACTCTCAAATCTGACTGGCCATTCATACAAGTGTCCAGAATTTTAAAATCAGATTCCAGCAGAGAATGATCAAACTCATAACAATGGTTTCTAATCTCCGAAAATGCTGGTTTAGACAATGGTAATCCAGTCCTAAAAGTTAATCACCGGTGCTCAAGTATCCTAATCTTAAAATTCCTTTAAGATTAGGTTTCCTTTGTTGGAAACCATTGATATCTGTGTAAACCAATTATTTGCTGACACTAACTTAGTGTCTGGATTTTGTAGTAAAATATTCAGACGGCTGTTAGAAATAGCAGTTAAAGACTCCATCTTTATGTTTAATAATAAATATTATAAACAAATTGATGGAGTAGCAATGGGGTCTCCTTTAGGTCCTGCACTGGCTAATGCTTTTTTGAGCTTTCATGAAATAAATTGGCTTGATAATTGTCCTTCGGCCATTAAACCAGTCTTGTACAGGAGATATGTAGATGACACTTTTTTGTTATTTAAGGACCAATGTCATATTGAGAAATTTAGAGAGTATCTTAATGCACAACATAGTAATATACGGTTTACTGCAGAGTGTGAAGTTGATAATTCATTGTCGTTTCTTGATGTAAAAGTGAATAACCTTAATGGGTTCAACACTAATGTTTTTAGGAAAACATCCATTACTGGTTTAGGTTTAAATTTTAATTCTTTTGTTCCTGATATTTTTAAGAAAAATGCAATTAACACTCTACTGAATAGGGCCTTTGTTTTATGTTCTAATTGGAATAACTTTGATCAAGAAATTAATTTTCTTGTGAAATTTTTTTCAAATAATGGTTATCCTTTGCATATGGTTTATACCTTTAGAAGGAATTTCTTAAATAAGAAGTTTCACCCATCGTGTAGGATTACTACAGTGGAAAGGGATCTTAAATATATTAAATTACCATTTTATGGCAGTATTAGCTTTTCTGTAAGGAGTCGTTTGAGGAGACTGTTGCAGCAGTGTTATCCTCAAGTAGACTTTAGATTTATTTTTGTCAACACAAATACCATAGGCTCTTATTTTAAATTTAAAGATAAAGTGCCTACCCCCTTGTGCTCAAATGTCGTATATATGTATAATTGTTCCAGCTGTAATGCTGGATATATCGGGAGTTCCATTCGGAACTTTAAGATTAGGATACTTGAGCACCGGGGATTATCTTTTAGGACTGGATTACCATTGTCTAAACCAGCATTTTCGGAGATTAGAAACCATTGTTATGAGTTTGATCATTCTCTGCTGGAATCTGATTTTAAAATTCTGGACACTTGTATGAATGGCCAGTCAGATTTGAGAGTAATGGAATCCTTATATATAAAGGAGCTGCGGCCTCTGTTAAATAGCAACCTTTCAGCTGTTCAATTGTACACTGTATAGTGCACAGTAGGCCCTGTAATTTGATTTATAGTTCATTTTGGTAGTTTAATTTTATTATAATTTTGTTTAGTTTACCATGTCTTTGCCCTTTCTTACTTATTTCAAGTCTTGACATTGTACATTAATATAATCTTTTATTTCGGATATATAATACATTTTTTGGTATTAAATTTTATTTAATATTTGAGTTTTTTATAAGATTTTGGTTAGTACTTTATAATTGTTGTTTATTCTGTTTGTATTTTACATACATTTTTTGTAGATTTCTAGTCATTATATAAATATTTGTTATAGTGTTTAGTATCTATGTGTTAGGTATCGAGTTTCACTTCTAATCACTTTACTTAAGTTTAATAGAATGGTTTGTTTTGGTAGTTATAAAATTCATCTTGTAGTTTAATGTATTTTTAAATTAGCTTTAATATATGTGACAGTTAATAAGTTTTATTTATATTGATCACTTTTAAGTGCGCTTAAGTGTTTTGTTTTTTAAGCATTTTCCTTTCTTTGATAGGCAATTATATTCAGTATGAGTTCTTTGTTTACCAGTTATTTGATTGTGATTTCTGTTTTTTCTTTTAGATCTGATGATGAATACGAGAAGTATTCGAAACGTTATGCATTTTAAAGTAAAGAATCTGAAACAAGATGTTCAGTATATCCCTGGTTTTCCTATTCATCTTATATATATATACTGACCATAACTTCAAGTACATTCTTCTACGTTATGAAAGCTTACTTAACGAAAGGTAACCACGTGATAAAGCCAAGCTTAATTAACCGAACCAGTGATCTGTGTGTCCTGGTAGCTGACTATATGATCGAACTTAAAACAGTGCCCATAAGACTTGTGGGCAGGGAAGGGGGAAGCAGACCATTGGAAAGTGGAAGCAGACCCTTGGAAAGTGGAAGCAGACCCTTGGAAAATGGAAGCAGACCCTTGGAAAGGGGAAGCAGACCATTGGAAAGTGGAAGCAGACCCTTGGAAAGTGGAAGCAGACCCTTGGAAAGTGGAAGCAGACCCTTGGAAAGTGGAAGCAGACCCTTGGAAAGTGGAAGCAGACCCTTGGAAAGTGGAAGCAGACCCTTGGAAAGTGGAAGCAGACCATTGGAAAGTGGAAGCAGACCCTTGGAAAGTGGAAGCAGACCCTTGGAAAGTGGAAGCAGACCCTTGGAAAGTGGAAGCAGACCCTTGGAAAGTGGAAGCAGACCATTTAAAAGTGGGAGTAGACAGGGGAATTGCATGAAGGTCAGAGAGTATCTGGGAAGTGTATAACTTAAAGAGAAGACGGGTCCAGGAAATGATGGAACAAGCTAAATTGAGATACAAAGAGACAGAAGAGAAGTTCATACCAGCAATAAGAGAAAAAGCAAGGAAAGACGATAATAACCCCATGGTTTAATAGACAGCGCCAAGAAGCCAAAACGGAGGGAGTGGAGGAAACAGGAATCAGGAATATATAATAAAAATATAAATATAATATAAATATAAAAAGATGGGCGGAAAGAGTGACCAAGTTACGAAAAAAGGGCAGGCGAATATATAGGAAATGTTTAGGAAATTTGAGAATTGACTGCTGGAGTTCAACGCCCGCAAGTGTAAGGTGATGGATATGTAAACAGGAGGCAGGAGGCCAGAAAGGCCAGTACACGATGAAGGAAAACAACCTCCCTATAACGACTACAAAAGAAGAACTAGCAGCAGACCCCTATCACATACTAAGATTAAGGGTCTAACCCTATCACATACTAAGACTAAGGCTCTAACCCTATCACATACTAAGATTAAGGGTCTAACCCTATCACATACTAAGACTAAGGGTCTAACCCTATCACATACTAAGACTAAGGGTCTAACCCTATCACATACTAAGACTAAGGCTCTAACCCTATCACATACTAAGATTAAGGGTCTAACCCTATCACATACTAAGACTAAGGGTCTAACCCTATCACATACTAAGACTAAGGCTCTAACCCTATCACATACTAAGACTAAGGGTCTAACCCTATCACATACTAAGACTAAGGCTCTAACCCTATCACATACTAAGACTAAGGCTCTAACCCTATCACATACTAAGACTAAGGGTCTAACCCTATCACATACTAAGACTAAGGCTCTAACCCTATCACATACTTGAACAAAGTGCACCACTAAACTATGATTTGAGAATATTTACACCTATATAGAGATCGGCTTCATCCCTCTTGTGTATTCGAGAGGAATTCAGGATTAGAAAGTATTTTTTAACCGTCTCCCGCGTCGACTGGGCTTAAAGCTACCGTTGCCAGATGCGTGAGAATGGCAGTATTTACCTCCTTCTACCTCAGCGAGTCAATCTTCCAGCTGCTGGCTCTTCTGTATTGATCAGCGAGCTATTTCGACGACTATAATTTCAAGCTCTTCCAGTATTATGCCGCTGCTCTTTGTCTTGTACGCTAATGACGCCTGTCCTGGGCGCTCCGTTCTGGACTGCCATCAGTTGTCTGAACTCATAACTACAGATGATTTACAGCTCTCAATAAGTTAATTTTTTGAGGCGTTTCTCGCTGTAGTAAAGCTTTTGGTAATAGTTCTGTGTATTGCCTGCTTGCATCAGCAACCATCCCTCCTTTTGCACTATACCTGTTGACGTCAGAAACTATCCCCTGAACCTCCTAATCACGTCTGATCTCAACAACAAAGGACTCAGGTGATGAAGCGCATTCGACCTCATTATTATCAAGTTTGTGTCGTTTGTACCTGTATAGTTCATTTTGCTTGCGTTCCATGGGTCGCACCCTCCCCCCACCTGCCTGCATCTCTGCCTGCATCTCTGCCTGCATCTCTACCTGCATCTCTGCTTGCACCTCTGCCTGCTCCTCTGCCTGCACCTCTGCCTGCACCTCTGCTTGCACCTCTGCTTGCTCCTCTGCTTGCACCTCTGCCTGCGCCTCTGCTTGCACCTCTGCCTGCGCCTCTATCTGCACCTCTGCTTGCTCCTCTGCTTGCACCTCTGCCTGCATCTCTACCTGCACCTCTGCCTGCACCTCTGCCTGCACCGATGCCTGCACCTCTGCCTGCACCTCTGTCTGCACCTCTGCCTGCACCTCTGCTTGCTCCTCTGCTTGCACCTCTGCCTGCATCTCTACCTGCACCTCTGCCTGCACCTCTGCTTGCTCCTCTGCTTGCTCCTCTGCTTGCACCTCTGCCTGCATCTCTACCTGCACCTCTGCCTGCACCTTTGCTTGCTCCTCTGCTTGCACCTCTGCCTGAATCTATACCTGCACCTCTGCCTGCACCTCTGCCTGCACCTCTGCCTGCACCTCTACCTGCACCTCTGCCTGCACCTCTACCTGCACCTCTGCCTGCACCTCTACCTGCACCTCTGCCTGCACCTCTACCTGCACCTCTGCCTGCACCTCTGCCTGCACCTCTGCCTGCACCTCTGCCTGCTCCTCTGCCTGCACCTCTGCCTACACCTCTGCCTACACCTCTGCCTGCACCTCTGCCTGCACCTCTACCTGCACCTCTGCCTACACCTCTGCCTGCACCTCTGCCTGCACCTCTGCCTGCACCTCTGCTTGCTCCTCTGCTTGCACCTCTGCCTGCGCCTCTGCCTGCACCTCTGCCTGCACCTCTGCCTACACCTCTGCCTGCACCTCTGCCTACACCTCTACCTGCACCTCTGCCTACACCTCTGCCTGCACCTCTGCCTGCTCCTCTGCCTGCACCTCTGCCTGCACCTCTGCCTACACCTCTGCCTGCACCTCTGCCTGCACCTCTGCCTGCTCCTCTGCCTGCACCTCTGCCTGCACCTCTGCCTGCACCTCTGCCTGCACCTCTGCCTGCACCTCTGCCTGCTCCTCTGCCTGCACCTCTGCCTGCACCTCTGCCTGCACCTCTGCCTACACCTCTGCCTACACCTCTGCCTGCACCTCTGCCTGCACCTCTGCCTGCTCCTCTGCCTGCACCTCTGCCTGCACCTCTGCCTGCACCTCTGCCTGCACCTCTGCCTGCACCTCTGCCTGCTCCTCTGCCTGCACCTCTGCCTGCTCCTCTGCCTGCACCTCTGCCTGCACCTCTGCCTGCACCTCTGCCTGCACCGCTGCCTGCACCTCTGCCTGCACCTCTGCCTGCACCTCTGCCTGCTCCTCTGCCTGCACCTCTGCCTGCTCCTCTGCCTGCACCTCTGCCTGCACCTCTGCCTGCACCTCTGCCTGCACCGCTGCCTGCACCTCTGCCTGCACCTCTGCCTGCACCTCTGGCTGCACCTCTGCCTGCACCTCTGCCTGCACCTCTGCCTGCACCGCTGCCTGCACCTCTGCCTGCACCTCTGCCTGCACCTCTGCCTGCAAATAAAACAGTTTCCTGGTTCCCTAACACAGGCGACCAGTGAAAGGAAGTATTAGCCGGGTATTATTATATAAAATCCTTGATGCTCGTCACATTGATTCTCTGAATCCTTCATCCTAACGCTGAGCAGGATGTGAGATTCCGATCACGTTACCTACGATATCCCTCGCCGTCAATCCTTCTTTACGCACGTGGCGAAGGCTTTTAAGCCCCTTTAATATAGGCTGTTGGGGAGTAATAATTGGGGGAAGTTTCAGGTCAGGCGATCATTTCGGCGGCATATATTTCTGCGACACATTGCATGCTTACCATGCCACGATATTGGTTACCATGACGACAGCATGATCCTGCCTGCCCTCGTTCGTGATTCTGCATGAGACGAGGACAGCATGATCCTGCCTGCCCTCGTTCGTGATGCTGCATGAGACGAGGACATGCTCCTCGGAGAGCATTATTCAAGCCTTTTTTAATAAGGATTTATCTACACAAAAGCTACCTTTTTATAGTATAAAATGAAAGAGACCATTCTTGCCTACTTTAATGCTATATTCCTCGATAATAATGTTGAATGCTGTATGATGGGGAATTATCAGGTGATTTTGCTCCATTTTTTTTTTTCAGAGCAAGACAGAGGTCTGTTTGTTGTTCCATTAGAGGGTGAGGCAGCAGACTGTGGTGGTTGGTGTTAGCCATGACGGGTTTAGCCGAGAGGAAGAGGGGAGAAAGATGGTTTCTTCTTCTTCTTGAGAGAGAGAGAGAGAGAGAGAGAGAGAGAGAGAGAGAGAGACAGACAGACAGACAGACAGACAGACAGACAGACAGACAGACAGACAGACAGACAGACAGACAGACAGACAGACAGACAGACAGACAGACAGGTCTTTGAACGGTCTCATGACAAAAAACATTCTTCAATATCCACCTTTCTTTATTTTGTTTCTTTTTTCATGCTGTTGTTGCTTAGTTATTCATTTGTTTCTGTTTGTTTCTTGGACTGTTTCTCTACTACCCATATGGGAGTAAAAAATGATATAAAAATGACACTAAATTACTCTTCTGGAAGCTTCTATAGCACCGTAACTACCCAATCTGCGCTTGGGATATCATTAAGTTGATATTGTGGTGTGTTATCTACCTTATCGTACTTTTAAACTTAAGGAACTTTAATCTCAATGAATAGAAATAACTCAAACGTTATTCAAATATAAGATATTAAAATAAAATAAAAATTCTTTATATGTGACTTAAATAAAATGGCTTTAAGAATATGTTAAGTTAACGAGTTAATGGTCTAAATGAGCTCCAGCCCAAGTGAAGTAATTAGCCTCATCTCCTTCACCCCTCACTTTCTTCCCTCACTTCCTTCCCTCACTTTCTTCCCTCACTTCCTTCCCTCACCTCCTACCCCCTCACCTTTTTCCCTCACTTCCTTCCCCTCACTTCCTTCCATTCTTAACACGACCATTGGTAACTTTGTAAGATTGTACCACACAAGTACCAATGTATGCTCTTTCACAACCCATTGTACCTTCTTATATATATATATATATATATATATATATATATATATATATATATATATATATATATATATATATATATATATATATATATATATATATCAACAAATAATAAAACTTTGTCAAGAACTTTATAACATCTTAACAGCTTATAAATTAGTAAAGGTTAAGCTGCCTGTCTTCCGGGTTACCACCAGCTTGAAGGATCAGCTTGTGGGGGATTACCTTACAAGTTGAAGAAACTACAAGTCACGCACAGCTGCATGGTTCAGCTGTGTGTAAACTAGTTGTAAACTTAGGGACTTATAAGCAACGCTTGGCTTCATTCTTTGGGAGTTTACGGCATTTTTTTCGTGTAGTCGGTGGCTGAGTGGATATTGTGTGACGATCTGCTGACCACAAGGTCACAGATCCGACCCCCTCTTTGTAATATTTGATCTCGTGCGATTGTGTGATTTTCTGGATAGTTGAGTAATTAGCGTAGTTTCGGGTCTACCTCCCTCTCATAGGACTATATAAGTATATGTGATAGTTTATATCACATATACTTATATCGTCTATATACCTATATCGTTTATATATCTCTTTATTTTGCTGTCAAATTAATTCCTTGTCGATTGTGAATTGCATTCTTGCAAAGGTCAGCTGGTTGACCTTGACAGAGTTCGGTCAACCTAACCGGTTTCCTGTTCCCCGACAATGGGATACTGTCCCCATGACGCTTCCGGGAATTGGGTAAATCCGGTTAAAAGCTTACCAATGCTTAGCGTAATCCTTCAGGGGAAGGGGGGGTTTGCACTTTTTTCTGGAGATGATGGTTGAGAGTGTGACCAGAAAAAAATAACTTTTTCGCAGGTTCGAGCCCAGGTAATGTTTTTTTTATTATTATTTTTTAATATGTTCTTAAATTCCTAACCTTCATATCGTTGATAATCGGTAATTATCAGCTGGACATTCGGAACCTCGAACCGCTGACCACACTTGACCATTCCCGTCCTGGTCATATACATTGCTAACCAATTTATATGATTTTAAAATTTATTAAAATTTATTAAATCATTCAATTTAGGACTGCCCCGATTAGCCTATGTCCTTCCCACACCCCAGACCACTCCCCCTGAAAGTTTCTTTGTTGACAGGCAAACATTATTGTAGGAAAAGACGATATATATATATATTATAAATGTTTAAACATACTTAGATACTTCTAGCGGAGGTGAAGACGAGTTCGACTCAGGTCTCGGAACTGGCTGCTTCGGTTGATTGGTGGGCTGGAGGAAAAAAAGGACGGCTAGAGGAGGGGGATTTAATAGCGGGGGGCGGGGGGAAGGAGGGGTCCAATATCAGATAGCTTTGGATTTCAGAGACAGGAGTATGGGATTAATATTTGAGAGGGAAGGGTGAACAGGGGAGATTAAACATTCACACACACACACACACACACACACACACACACACACACACACACACACACACACACACACACACACACACACATACACACACACACACAAGCGTTATATGACAAAGCGTGCTGGGAAGACGGGACACCACGAGCGTAGCTCTCATCCCGTAACTACACTTAGGTAATAACACACACACACACACACACACACACACACACACACACACACACACACACACACACACACACACACACACACACACACACACACAGTCGTAGGCCGTCGGCGGGGAGTCACACGTGTATCAGTCGGGTCCGCGAATAAACGTCAAATAGTCGGGACATTTGCATTGATATAGAATCTAGATCATAGTATTTGGCCTCACGCAGTGTGCAGCAAGCAGGCTGCTGCATCGTGCCGTGGTGAAACCCGCAAACGATAGAACAACTGGAGTAAAGAAACCAACTTAGAGTGGCAACACATCGCTGAATGAGAGGAGATTCACTGTGAAACTTAAGAGTGATGAATGCCTCTCTGACGTCTACAGCAGTGTGAAAGGTTTATTAAAATATCGTATCGTAATCACTAATACATTCTCATTCAATAATAGTAATAATCTTGTTAGTTAATCTTGTTAGAGAAGGAGGCATTCAACGGGCTCGTGATCTCACTCGGGAACTGAATACTGTGTTTATCTCCCGTCCTCCCACCCGCTGTGCGATAAAGGCACACACACGCACACACGCAAAGGCTCTCACCCACACCACCCATTCACACGCTGAAACACACACACACACACACACACACACACTGAGGTGATGCAAGAAAAAGAGGTGATATGATCACTACATACAAAATAGTAACAGGAATTGATAAAATCGATAGGGAAGATTTCCTGAGACCTGGAACTTCAAAAACAAGAGGTCATAGATTTAAACTAGCTAAACACAGATGCCGAAGAAATGTAAGAAAATTCACTTTCGCAAACAGAGTGGTAGACGGTTAGAACAAGTTAGGTGAGAAGGTAGTGGAGGCCAAGACCGTCAGTAGTTTCAAAGCGTTATATGACAAAGAGTGCTGGGAAGACGGGACACCACGAGCGTAGCTCTCATCTTGTAACTACACTTAGGTAATTACACACACCGCAGAAGAGTAAGGGGAGACATGATAACCACCTACAAAATTCTCAGGGGAATTGACAGGGTGGACAAAGACAAACTCTTCAGCACGGGTGGGACACGAACAAGGGGACATAGGTGGAAACTTAGTACCCAGATGAGCCACAGAGACGTTAGAAATAATTTTTACAGTGTCAGAGTAGTTAATAAATGGAATGCTCTAGGAAGTGATATGGTGGAGGCTGACTCCATACACAGTTTCAAATGTAGATATGATAGAGCCCAATAGGCTCAGGGACCTCAGGAACCATCAACACATGTGTTGATGGAGAAGATTGTGAGAAAAAACCTAGTAACACATCTGGAGAGAAGAGACTTCGTGACAACCCATCAACATGGGTTCAGGGAGGGTAAATCTTGCCTTACAGGCTTAATAGAATTCTACGATCAGGTGACAAAGATTAAGCAAGAAAGAGAAGGATGGACGAACTGCATTTTTTTGGATTGTCGGAAAGCCTTTGACACAGTACCCTATAAAAGGCTGATGCATAAGCTGGAGAAACAGGCAGGAGTAACTGGTAGGGCGCTCCAGTGGATAAGGGAGTACCTAAGCATAGGAAGCAGAGTTACAGTGATGGGTGAGACCTCAGATTGGCGTGAAGTCACCAGTGGAATCCCACAGGGCTCTATACTCGGACCAATCCTGTTTCTGATATATGTAAATTATCTCCCAGAGGGTATAGACTCATTCCTCTCAATGTTTGCTGACGACACCAAAATTATGAGAAGGATTAAGACAGAGGAGGACAGCTTGAGGCTTCAAGAAGACCTGGACAAGCTTCAGGAATGGTCGAACAAATGTTTGTTAGAGTTTAACCCAAGCAAATGTAATGTAATGAGAACAGGGGTAGGAAGCAGGAGACCAGATACAAGGTATTATTTGGGAGACGAAATACTTCAGCAGTCAGAGAGAGAGAAAAACCTGGGGATTGATATCACGCCAGACCTGTCCCCTGAAGCTCATATCAAGAGGATAACATCAGGGGCATAAAACTACATGGGATATGATCACCACATACAAGATTCTCAGAGGAATTGATAGGGTAGATAAAGACAGGCTATTTAAAACAAGGGGCACACGCACTAGAGGACACAGGTAGAAATTGAGTGCCCAAACGAGCCTTAGAGACGTTAGAAAGATTTTTTCAGTGTCAGAGTAGTAGACAAATGGAATGCATTAGGCAGTGATGTGGTGGAGGCTGACCCCATACACAGCTTCAAGTGTAGATATGATAGAGCCCAATAGGCTCAGGAACCTGTACACCTGTTGATTGAAAGTTGAGAGGCGGGACCAACGAGCCAGAGCTCAACCCCCGCAAGCACAACTAGGCAAGTACACACTCACACTTAGCATTATCGTATTTATGTGTTCTAATTAAGGACACAATGTCAGGTACATTAATTGGCCAGGTGTATCTATATCAGGACCATCCTTACCTTATGTTCTTTAATTACACTGATTGAAATCAGGTTGTCTTGCTAATTTTACCATTAATTAACACGTAATTTTATACATAAATAGAACATTTTTTTTGTGAGGGTACCACCTCTGGTGCCAATGTGGGGACCCATAGCCTCGGAGAAGAAAATAAAAAGTATTCAGAGGAGACCTTGTGGTTTCTCACTGAACACTAATATTATCTTCTACTACCACCCCCATTCTTTTGTATGTACACATATATATATTTACTTATATATTTCTACATTTATTTTTGTTAATGCACGAGTGTCTCTGCGTTTCAGAGTTAACATACATGAGTATATAAAGTTAATATACACAACAGTTTACTAACGTATAGCTCTCGTATGACCATTAATCACGTTTAAATAATACGTTTTCTCCTGAAATTAAAAAATTGTCCCTTTTTAAGCGGTTAATAAATTTCAGTTTGCCTGGGACCTAGGGTGAGAGGGGAGGAGGAGGGGGGGGGGTGTAACCATGACCCCCTTGTTAGGACCAATAGAGAGGGGAGGGGGGTGATTAAATAGGACCCGCCTGGAATTGTCCAACAGCCCCCCCCTAATTGTCCTATTATTATCCATTCTCCTGTATCGTCATATTCTCCTCCTTAATTGGTATTTCTTGTGTTCTAAAATACTCTCCAAGTAACATGGAACTTTTAGAAGGTCCTTGTAGCTGTTATTATTATTTTGTTTAGTGTAATTAAATGAGTAATTCAGTGATTCAGAAGCAACGAGAGGAGAGAAGACAGACTCACCACATAGCAAGAAGTTTCACATTTTTATTAATAATATTATTTTCCGTATATATATATATATATATATATATATATATATATATATATATATATATATATATATATATATATATATATATATATATATATATATATATATATATATATATATATATATATATATATATTTATATATGTGTGTGTTTGTGTACAATGTTTATGTTTTGTTACATATAATATAATGAGCTTCATGATCACCAACATTACAAAAATATACTTGTCATACATTCATTCATACGATGAACAACCTAACTTACATACATGATATATATATACATATATATATACATATATACATACATATATATATATATATATATATATATATATATATATATATATATATATATATATATATTTATTTATTTATTTCTTGTGAAATATTCAACTCTAGAAACAGTGATAGTACTTCGGTCTTCAGACCATAATGAACAGATTGATAACAGATAACGATATTAACATTATAAATACCTCTAATAACGACAGTAATAATAATAATAATTAATAATAATAATAATAATAATAATAATTATAATAAAATCAGTTGAAGAATCAGTAGGGATTCAGTAGGAAATCCCTACAAAAATCAGTAGGGATTTCCTCCTGCATTCTAGTGAATACCACACTCGTGCCAAAGCCCACTCAGCCACGAGAGGACAAAAGCTATTCCACCATGCAGAAGAGTACTGAGTCCACTAAGGGAGTCAAAAGGTTAAATACCTCTTGGATCAACGCACGACGCTTTTGGCATTTAATAGAACATTGGTTCGAATCCTCCTCGCATCTAGCCAGACCTTCACATCGATATATCACGCCATTGTGTTTTTTTTTACCCAATGGATGTATCTGAAAGTAGCGACGTTTCGGTCCATATTTAGAGCCTTATCACCACTCGGTAAAGCTCCTACACCGACCGAAACGTCGTCGCGTTTAGATTTGCGGATTGAACTATTAACGAAGAATTGTATTATTAGTTTCATTAATAGTTAAACGGTAACGATTGAATGGGATAATGGAAGCATTTGAGTGCCTTGATAACTAACAGGTTACATGACTGGTGAGGAAGCTGTTTGGCTGTAGACAGATGACTTAATTATTATATCTCAAGATTCACTCAGCACCAAAGGAGAGTAGTTTGATTGTCTGAAACAATCTCTCTTTTACTCACACACACACGCACACACACACACACGCACGTGCACGCACGCACGCACACCATACATCACAAGTACAGTGCTCTTGATCTTCCTACATGAACACAACACACTATAAAACTACACATATGAACACTATCACATATCTATACACTAAGAATAGTTCGGCATATTGAATATCTGTCATATATACTTTTATAAAATATATAATTTAGACTACTGCATATATATATATATATATATATATATATATATATATATATATATATATATATATATATATATATATATATATATATATATCCTCTGCCAAATATATACATACAGACATATACCCGTGACAAAAGTGTGAGATTCAATGATTCTAGCGCGAATCTTCTCTATTTCCCTTACATTTGTCTTCACTTGAAGTTGAAAAATTTACTCACCCAATTTCATTTGCACAATTGTATTTGGCCTGGCGATGGGTTTCGCTGATTCTTGTTAACATTGTCAGTGGCAGAGTAGGAAATTGGGAAATTGATTGATTGATGAAGATTAAGCCACCCAAGAGGTGGCACGGGCATGAATAGCCCGTAATATTACAAATTGTCTTGCTGCATGATATATAGCCAAGGATGAGGTGAGGGTGAAGCACCTCCCTTATAGATCCATTTGCATCTTGTCCAATTCCTGTTTGCAATGATGGCTGATTCAGTATGTCGTATGCTGATAATCTTATGACAATAGAGAAATTTCTCGCTAGAATCATTGTTGACACCCTATTGTTCACTTGCAAATATACATATATTTCATATACATGAAATATATTCAAGCTGGATGTGTGTGTATATATGTATGAGATATATATATCTCACTGGACGAAGAGGACACAAAATTGAGCATTTGGGATGATTTGGACATCATATTTACATTAACCATCAACCAGCACATAGAACTGCCTGATTTGCTTGTCCGTCCTGTCAGTATGTGCTCCTATATAGTCACTTTAAGTGTGACTTACATATAGGATAATCCTCTTTTGGGGATCTATTTTTATCTTGCATATTTCTTTCATTATAACTCTCCCACGTTCAACCGTTTGTTTAATAGTTACTTCTTGAAGCTGCTTCGTTATCTTTTGATGCTGTCTCGTTATCTAAATACTGTCTCGTTATGTAGTTGATCTACATCGTTGATCAACTACGATGATTGGTAGAGTTGGTCCTGTCTACATTGTTCTGTTTCGGGCCTTTATGGCAAGGTTTCTCTTTCTATCAGTACTGTAGTTTCTGATATTTTTTGCCATATTTTCAGAAAACTGTGCCATAGTTTCAGACATTTGTGTTGTAGTTTCAGGCATTTGTGTTGTAGTTTCAGGCATTTGTGTTGTAGTTTCAGACAATTGTGTTGTAGTTTCAGACATCCGTGTTGTAGTTTCAGACATCCGTGTTGAAGTTTCAGACATCCGTGTTGAAGTTTCAGACATCCGTGTTGAAGTTTCAGATATCTGTGTTGTAGTTTGAGGTATTTTTGTATAAGTTTCAGGCATTTGTGTGTAAGTTTCTAACGGTTGTTTCGCTGTTTAAGAGTACTTTTTCGTTGTTTCAGACACCTGTGGCACATTTTTCAGATATCTCTGAGACAGTTTCAGATATCTGTGGTATCATTTCAGGGCTGTAGTTTCGAATTTATGCGTCGTGGTTTCAGATATCTATGGCGTATTGGCCGAAAACTGTCAATCTAAATAAATTACACATATGTGTTTAAGTTTCAGACACCTCTGCTTCAGTTTCAGAAACCTGTACTTTGGTCCCAGATAAATGTGCTTCATTTTCAGGCACCTGCCATTCAGTTTAAGATTCCTGTGCCCTAGTTTCAGAAACCTGTGTTATAATTTCAGACACTTGTACCATACTTTCAGACACTTGTACCATAGTTTCAGACACATATGTTTTAGTATTAGACACCTGTGTCCTAGTTTCAGACACTTTTACCATACTTTCAGACACTTGTACCATAGTTTCAGACACATATGTTTTAGTATTAGACACCTGTGTCCTAGTTTCAGACACTTTTACCATAGTTTCAGACACTTTTACCATAGTTTCAGACACATGATTCAGTATGAGACACCTGTCCAGTTTCAGACACTTTTACCATAGTTTCAGACACATATGTTTTAGTATTAGACACCTGTGTCCTAGTTTCAGACACCTGTGTCTGAAACTCATCTCATCTCAATTTCATACACTTGTACCCTTAGTTTAAGATAGTAATAGGTACACTTGCCAAAGATAGTGGTGAGACTCGAACCAGGATTCGCAGTAACCAAAGCCTCCCTTTCACCACTGAGCAGTAAAGACATACTGTGAAAAGTCTGGAGTTCGATGTACTTAAAAAAAAAAGGCAAAATTTTCAAATAAATATATGTATTATATTACATTACATGTTTGTTTAATATTAGGTCTATGTTAGGTTAGGTTAATTTAAGATCATCTAGAGTATTGACTGAAGGTTAGGTTAGGTTAGGTTAGGTTAGGTTAGGTTAGGTTAGGTTAGGTTAGGTTAGGTTAATTTAAGATCATCTAGAGTATTGACTGAAGGTTCATGAAGATGGTCTTGGGTCATTGATTCGTTTTATAGCAACACTGATAAATAAAAAGGCATTTGCAATTACATAAATTAAATGAAGGGATGTTCGTTGCCATTGCATACACTATTCGGCCCCGGTCATTAAATGTTCACTATCACATATCAATTTCTTATGAACATAGTCGTCAAATTCCGTGATACAGGTGTTCAGTTTCAGAGTTGTAAGTCATAAGGTTCACCGCCTTGAAGGTCATTTAGGGATAAAGGTCACTATTTAGGGATAAAGTTCAGTGAATTTTCTCACCTGGGGTTCACAGACGGGAGTAGAACCTAGAGGCGAGGTTCATGAGGGCTTCAAAGGGAAACCCCACACAGGAAACTGCTACCTGTAGCAGCCTTAGAGCCGTGAGGTGACGGACCTGTCAATCCTCACTTCCAAAGCACCAGTCCGAAGCGAAGACTCGTCTCGCTGGTTGACCCGTTCCTTTATTAACTATGACAGAGCGGTAAGTTGTGCTCTAAATATACGTTACAGTCTACCCTACCCAGGGACACAGCGGGCTGAATAAGCAGGTGTAAAATACTGTGATATACAACACACTGTGAAGCACGTATTCAGAGTCAACTCAAGACTTTGCTTCAGTGTCTGTTCATCTCAACACAACTCTCGTCTCGAACTCGCTTGAAGGGGAAACTGAACCAAAAACCTCGGACCTGCTATCGATGGGGGTAACCAGGTTGGGCAGCTGCCGTGGGCGGCTGTATTAAATCATTTTCCTGTCGAGAGAACCAACTCTTCAGGATATGGAGCTTTAAAATCATCTCAGCATGGGACCAAGCTAGTTCGAGGCTCTCCTGCTGCGCTGATGAGAGCCTCTTCCAGTCGTTGGCATTTCGATGTGGAGAACCTGGACGAGGCTGCTACTAGTGTCCTGGAAACTGGAAGACGGATTCAAAACCAGCCGGTGATGAGCAACTAGTGAAACTGAGTCTTTTCAGTAGGAGCCATGAGGAGGATTCGAGCCCCGTTCACTTGGTACTCATAAACAATCGCCCTGTACTGATTTTATCATTGATACATCAAGTTAATGTGATTGCATTGAGCAAAACTGAGTTTCCTCATGTGTCTGCTCGTCGGGGTGTATTCCGGTATGTGTATTCAGTATGTGTACTCAGATATCAGGACCAGACCTGAAGACACCTGTCGATACACTACTGAGACTCCAGAACGGGAATGCTGTTGCAATGATAGCCGAAGGAGTAGACTGTCGCCGAGAGGGTGGCAGTGGGAGGAGCTATTGCCTGATAACTAGTCTGTAGTCACAAAGGCTTCATAGGCTTCAAGTGGCAGTTACCAGAGGCGAGGTCATGGTGTTTCTAGCAGCGGCCTTGAGACCTCATGAAGAAAATGAACGCTAGTGTGGCTTTGGAAACTTCCAAAGGGGCCCAATCAACACGTTCGCTCACGGAGCAAATGTGACATTTCCTGCAGTAGTATCAATGGAACCACCTGACGTAATGGTGGTCCCAGAGGGGCCCCCTGAGGTAATGGTGGTCCCAGTGGTTCACCTGAGGTCTCGAGACCACTAGCACGAGTGGTGATTCTCCCACACGGGGTCCTTATGGGGTCGCTCGGAGTTCGTGAGATCATGAAAACTCCTGAAGGAGTGGGCATGGCTGGAGCTGTACCCGGACGATTCGTCGTTCTCCTCTTCGTGGGTATCCATCGGCGGGCGGCGGGTGAAGATGCGGGAGACTATGGGTGAGGGCGTGGGCGTGGTGTGCTTCTGGTGCTGGCTGATGGGGACACTGAGGGGCACCATAGACACCATCTCTCCCTCCTGCGCCAGCGACTTCTGTGAGGCGCGGTTCCACTCCATCAGTAAGGACCTCACTTTTACCTGCGGCGTGACACAGCAAAGTTCAGGTTAATTAGGAAGGTTGAGTGGACAGAGAGAGAAAACGCGTCAAACAGAGGAATAAACGCACAGGAGAGTAAGCGTTCATTACAGGCGAGAAGATGCTGCTGGTGTGTGTTTGTGAGGGTGAAAATAAAGTACATTTAGTTGAAGTATGAAGTCGCTGGGCTCTTCAGAGAGAGAGAGAGAGAGAGACAGAGAGAGACAGAAATGCTTACAATAATACAATATTAACATAATAGCATCACGTTTATCAAATATTATTACCTGTAGTTACCAGTAGTTAGCATCAACAATGCTTAACATCAGCGGTTATATAGCCGCAATAGCTAACTGCAGTAGTTAGAAACAATTGTTATTTGTATATAACAGCAGTGGTTACAAACAGTATTTATCCTCAATGGTCATCAACCTGCTCTGAGCATCGCTAACTCCACACCTGAACAGCCTAGTTCTTGGACCAGTTCGAGAAAATGATCCTAGTGGTACAATACAAGACGAGTCCCTTGTGACTCTTCGGACAAGAGACACTGTGGTCTCCAAGCAGATGAAGACATTGATGAATAGTAAATAGCGTTGATGTTCCGTGGACATTGACGACCCATGGATAAGTTGATGAGTGACGAAAGCAACCATAACTGGATAATATTTCCGCCTTTGTTTAGCATCGTTGTTCGTCTCTAATCCAAAGAGAATCTGGGGCAAGTTCGAAGCATCTGTTGAGACGTCTCACCAGACCTGCTAACGTGTCGTCAGACCCTCCGTGTCGTCGCTAGTGCGCGCGGGAATTCTGATTGTTCGGTCTGATTGTCTGGTCCTGCCCAGGAGAGGAGACTGGGTATTCCTCGCTGCCGTGTAAAGGAGGAAATGTATATGTTTATCTCTTAGAATGTTCGGTAATGCGTTTATTGCTTGTGTGATGTGTGTCTATGTATGTATTAACACGTTGTACTGAACGGGGTGAGAATAGCTTGAGCTACCCTCATCCCTTTGTGTGTATTTTACTTCAATAAACTTATTTCAATTTCAATTCAATCTCGCTGCCCCCTTCCCTCCCTATCCCAGAAGACACCCTCTCTCTCTCTCTCTCTCCTGAGCTCAGCAGTGGTGTAGAGAGTTAACGACTTGCTCTGTTGGAACTCATTATCTTCAGCACCATCATCGTCTTCACCATCAAATTTATCATCATCATCAACGTCTTTACCATTAATGTTATTATCACCATCACCCTCATCATCATCTTCAAGCTCACCATCTTCTTCATTACCACCTTTAATGACACCATCTTGACTATCACCATCCTGCTGCTGTTGGTATGGGATAGTGACCTCTTCGAGACGCTGTAGGTGACCTTTGACCTCACAGGGGGGAAGGCTGAGCGCCTTGAGTTGGGCTCTCTTCCTGATGGCAAAACACATCGAAGTGAGAGCTTTCTGATTTGTGATTGGAAGGTCTCTGTGTCTCTACGAGTGTCTTGTGACTATGTATCTGTATCTAGAGTCTATGTATCTTCGTGTCTGTGTGCTAGAGTGTCTGTTTATGGATTTAAGTGAGTATGTATTTGTCTGCGTGTCTATATAGGCATTTACAAGTAAAAAGTAAATACAAAATGGGTTGGATAGTTCAGTAAAATGAATAACATTAAACACGGGCTATCAATTGTGATTCATACATCGTATATTTGTTTATCTTGTATACTTATGTATGTTTGTGTGTGCGACCCGTTCTCTCGCCTTATACGTTATCTTGAGGTTATCTTGAGATGATTTCGGGGATTTTTAGTGTCCCCGCGGCCCGGTCCTCGACCAGGCCTCCACCCCCAGGAAGCAGCCCGTGACAGCTGACTAACACCCAGGTACCTATTTACTGCTACGTAGCGGGGTTTTTGTTACGGAATTGATAAATCCGTAAAAAATGTGACGTATTTGTGTAAACTAAAGAGCCTGAATACAGGCGTTTTCTACGCATCGGACTTGATGGGATAGATGGGTTGCTCGGGTTGGCACGTTTCTGGTTAGGTTAGCTAAACAATTTAATTTTTTAAACACCAATGAACCGGCCTGTGTGTGTATGAGTGTGTGTACTCACTTATTTGTGCTTACGGGGGTTGAGCTCAGGCTCTTTGGTCCCGCCTCTCAACTGTCAATCAACTGGTGTACAGATTACTGAGCCTATTGGGCTCAGGAGTGTGTAGATGTGTGTGTGTGTGTGTAGAAAGCAGAATTATTGCAAGAGAAGATATAACCAAGGTTTTATTCCATGACTCCTAACAAAGTTTAAGATATATATATATATATATATATATATATATATATATATATATATATATATATATATATATATATATATATTATTAAATATGACCGAAAAAGTAAGATTAATAATTCTAACACGAATTTTCTCAATCTTTCGTACATTTCTTTTCACTGCTGGTGGTAATTCAAAAATCAATTCTCCAAAATTCATTTTTATTTCTAGTCTGACGCGACACTTGAGCGCGTTTCGTAAAACTTATTACATTTTCAAAGATATATATATATATATATATATATATATATATATATATATATATATATATATATATATATATATATATATATATATATATATATATATATATATATATATATCTTTGAAAATGTATATATATATATATACATATATATATATATATATATATATATATATATATATATAATATATATATATATATATATATATATATATATATATATATATATATATATATATATATATATATATATATATATATATGAAAAACAAAAAAACTTATAAAGTTACGGAATGAATGAAAAATTAGTATCGAAAAAACTTAAAAAGAATGTTATTAAAATTTATGAATATAAAAGTCCATATATAATGAAATATAAAGAAAAAGGTAAGAGAGAGAGAGAGAGAGAGAGAGAGAGAGAGAGAGAGAGAGAGAGAGAGAGAGAGAGAGAGAGAGAGAGAGAGAGAGAGAGAGAGAGAGAGAGAGAGAGAGAAAGAGATGCGTCTACAAAATATCTTTCTTGCTCTCAAAAGAAAACACAAAAGAGTGTGCAGGAATCGCACGTGTGATATCAGTCATACAGTTATATAGCTCTTAGGATGTCACCGGTGCTCCCGAAATACTTGTGTGGTGCTCTAGAGCACAGATGATAGAGGGGCTCCCGGATCACCTGTGTGGTGCTCTAGAGCACAGATGATAGAGGGGCTCCCGGATCACCTGTGTGGTTCTCTAGAGCACAAATGATAGAGGGGCTCCCGGATCACCTGTGTGGTGCTCTACAGCACAGATGATAGAGGGGCTCCCGGAACACCTGTGTGGTGCTCTACAGCACAGATGATAGAGGGGCTCCCGGAACACCTGTGTGGTGCTCTACCTGTAAGCTCTATGGCATTTGTTCTACACCTTGATGGTTTTGTTCTAGTTACTTCACTTACATCTTGGAGTAGTTGTCATTTTGTGTGTGTGTGTCTTTCTTGTTATCTCTCTTATTCTATGTCTTCCTACGTGTCTTATTCTCACTTTGTATTTTCTCTCTCTCGCTCTAAGTCTTAATGTCTGCGATTTCTCCTGGTTGCTCCCCGTCCCCCCCTATCTGTCTGATTCTTGTCCATATGGTTAATATTATCATCAATAGTGATACAAATGCGATCACAGCCATTAAGTCTCTTGAACTACATCTCACTTTCTCAGCACATCTAGATGGAGTAACCATCTTTTTTTTTCCATTCTCCATCGTTCCCTCTCCCGTAGCTGTCTCTCACACTGACAAAGCCTTGAGCTGCTCCATCTCCCTGGCTAAGATAAGCTGTGTCTCTATAATTGTTCATTGTCTCTATAACTCAGCTTGTCCCCTCGTCTCTATACCTCAGCTTGGTCCATTGTCTCTGTAACTCAGCGTGCCCAATCGTCTCTACAACTCAGCTGGCCTCTGCCTCACCTGTAGTATGACCCCGACGACTCTCCTGTCCCTTGTAGAGTTGTTATAGGTGGTGCTGCGGGTGTGGGCCGAGGCAGCTGGTGGGAAAGACAAAAAAAACAATCAAATTCCCTTACTTGTTTTTTTTATATATTTGTAGACCTGGTCTTGGTCTTTGTTGGCTATATAATTCCATTTGTTTTCAAAATGGTTATGTTGGTGTGTGTTTATTCTATTAAATTGACTTGTTTGGGGGTGTCTATATATGCCTAGATTTGATTATTTATATTACAGTTATTCATATGAGTTTGCTTTATTCGTTTGTTAATTTTTTTAATATAAATATTTCTAGTTTTTATTGATTTATTCAAGTACTTTTATTCATTTATTCGTCGTATAATGATTTTTTTTTAGTGTTACTTATCACGTTATATTTTCTCTAAATGTAACTGATGTAATGGATAATTTGGTGCAGTGTTTGGCCAACGGTAAGTTAGGTTAGGTTAGGCTATTAGGTTTTGGGATTCTGTTTGGTAACTATTCACTCTATCCTCAGGCTATCCGTGTCGAAGCTGCGGCCTCCATCACAAAGAACATTCGTTAATGTTAACGTATTGTGCTAGTAAAAATGTTATTTCTCGGAAACTAATTACAAATTATCATGATATAGAGTATGATTTTGTGTATTATTAGGATTAGGATAGGTTTGGTTGGATTATATTAGGCCTAGGTTATGTCTAGGATTAGAATGGATTAGGTTAGGTTTAGGATAGGTTAGGTTACGGTAGGTTAGGTTGGCAATTATTTGTATTTGCTGTACATGAGATTAGTATTTACTCGATTCGAACAAATGGAGATTTAAGAGTTTTTCACTTAAAAAATTGTCTTATGATAAATTTATATTGTGAAGCACCCGACTTGAGCATATATAGCCCTTCGGTCACATGGGTGACTCAAACATTTAGACAAATACAAGTACCTGACAATAGAACCTAAACACCAAACCAAATCAAACCTAGACATAACAATACGGAAAAAATCCAATATAATATTAATTTATATATGAGAAAATTCCTTCTTTCTAATACACATTACGTTAAAATAATTGCATAGTTATTTTGGGGTTTGGCTGCGGCTTGGGCGAGCCTGAGGCTCGAATTACCTGAGGCTACGTTGTGTTATTGGTAATACTGTTGAAAGCCTTAACGAGCATTTTGGTCAATGTCTTGAGGGAAAGTTGTGGATTCTTCAAGGAAATTTGGACGAAAAATACGTTATGCTATGAGTAAATATTTCGAGCAATGTGTTTAATGATTTTTTAATGTTTAAAGAATTCTGTCTGTTAAGTTTAAGCGTCGGTGATTCTGAGTGTCTGTAAGTCAGTATAGGGGTCTGTACACCTGATTGTCTTCAGTCACACATGAATGTACTTACCTGATGGGCTTGCATGGTCGATCATCAGGCTTTTTCCAAACAATAGCAGTTCAATATACACATTTTTTTACGCTTAAAATAGTGTAAAGCTTAAATATCTTTATCTTTACACTTTCCATTTTTTTGACAACTTATGAATTACTGATTAATGCCTGTCTTTTTTTGTTAGGTGTCTGCTGTGTTACTCTCACTCGTCTTCCTTGTCTGCTCCAGTGTGGTGTGGCGTGGTACAGTGTGGTGTGGTACAGTGTGGCGTGGTGTGGTACAGTGTGGTGTGGTACAGTGTGGCGTGGTACAGTGTGGTGTGGTACAGTGTGGCGTGGTGTGGTACAGTGTGGTGTGGTGTGGTACAGTGTGGCGTGGTACAGTGTGGTGTGGTAAAGTGTGGCGTGGTACAGTGTGGTGTGGTAAAGTGTGGTGTGGTACAGTGTGGTGTGGTACAGTGTGGTGTGGTACAGTGTGGTGTGGTGTGGTACAGTGTGGCGTGGTACAGTGTGGTGTGGTAAAGTGTGGCGTGGTACAGTGTGGTGTGGTAAAGTGTGGTGTGGTACAGTGTGGTGTGGTAAAGTGTGGTGTGGTACAGTGTGGTGTGGTACAGTGTGGTGTGGTGTGGTACAGTGTGGCGTGGTACAGTGTGGTGTGGTGTGGTACAGTGTGGCGTGGTACAGTGTGGTGTGGTGTGGTACAGTGTGGCGTGGTACAGTGTGGTGTGGTGTGGTACAGTGTGGCGTGGTACAGTGTGGTGTGGTACAGTGTGGCGTGGTACAGTGTGGTGTGGTACAGTGTGGTGTGGTGTGGTACAGTGTGGTGTGGTGTGGTACAGTGTGGCGTGGTACAGTGTGGCGTGGTACAGTGTGGCGTGGTACAGTGTGGTGTGGTACAGTGTGGTGTGGTACGGTGTGGTGTGGTACAGTGTGGTGTGGTACAGTGTGGTGTGGTACAGTGTGGTGTGGTACAGTGTGGTGTGGTACAGTGTGGTGTGGTACAGTGTGGCGTGGTACAGTGTGGTGTGGTACAGTGTGGTGTGGTACAGTGTGGTGTGGTACAGTGTGGTGTGGTACAGTGTGGCGTGGTACAGTGTGGTGTGGTACAGTGTGGTGTGGTACAGTGTGGTGTGGTACAGTGTGGTGTGGTACAGTGAGGTGTGGTACAGTGTGGTGTGGTACAGTGTGGTGTGGTACAGTGTGGTGTAGTACAGTGTGGTGTGGTACAGTGTGGTGTGGTACAGTGTGGTGTGGTACAGTGTGGTGTGGTACAGTGTGGTGTGGTACAGTGTGGTGTGGTACAGTGTGGTGTGGTACAGTGTGGTGTGGTACAGTGTGGCGTGGTACAGTGTGGTGTGGTACAGTGTGGTGTGGTACAGTGTGGTGTGGTACAGTGTGGTGTGGTACAGTGTGGTGTGGTACAGTGTGGTGTGGTACAGTGTGGCGTGGTACAGTGTGGCGTGGTACAGTGTGGTGTGGTACAGTGTGGTGTGGTACAGTGTGGTGTGGTACAGTGTGGTGTGGTACAGTGTGGTGTGGTACAGTGTGGCGTGGTACAGTGTGGTGTGGTGTGGTACAGTGTGGCGTGGTACAGTGTGGTGTGGTACAGTGTGGCGTGGTACAGTGTGGTGTGGTACAGTGTGGTGTGGTGTGGTACAGTGTGGTGTGGTGTGGTACAGTGTGGCGTGGTACAGTGTGGCGTGGTACAGTGTGGCGTGGTACAGTGTGGTGTGGTACAGTGTGGTGTGGTACGGTGTGGTGTGGTACAGTGTGGTGTGGTACAGTGTGGTGTGGTACAGTGTGGTGTGGTACAGTGTGGTGTGGTACAGTGTGGTGTGGTACAGTGTGGCGTGGTACAGTGTGGTGTGGTACAGTGTGGTGTGGTACAGTGTGGTGTGGTACAGTGTGGTGTGGTACAGTGTGGTGTGGTACAGTGTGGCGTGGTACAGTGTGGTGTGGTACAGTGTGGTGTGGTACAGTGTGGTGTGGTACAGTGTGGTGTGGTACAGTGAGGTGTGGTACAGTGTGGTGTGGTACAGTGTTGTGTGGTACAGTGTGGTGTAGTACAGTGTGGTGTGGTACAGTGTGGTGTGGTACAGTGTGGTGTGGTACAGTGTGGTGTGGTACAGTGTGGTGTGGTACAGTGTGGTGTGGTACAGTGTGGTGTGGTACAGTGTGGTGTGGTACAGTGTGGCGTGGTACAGTGTGGTGTGGTACAGTGTGGTGTGGTACAGTGTGGTGTGGTACAGTGTGGTGTGGTACAGTGTGGTGTGGTACAGTGTGGTGTGGTACAGTGTGGCGTGGTACAGTGTGGCGTGGTACAGTGTGGTGTGGTACAGTGTGGTGTGGTACAGTGTGGTGTGGTACAGTGTGGTGTGGTACAGTGTGGTGTGGTACAGTGTGGCGTGGTACAGTGTGGTGTGGTACAGTGTGGTGTGGTACAGTGTGGTGTGGTACAGTGTGGCGTGGTACAGTGTGGTGTGGTACAGTGTGGCGTGGTACAGTGTGGTGTGGTACAGTGTTGTGTGGTACAGTGTTGTGTGGTACAGTGTGGCGTGGTACAGTGTGGTGTGGTACAGTGTGGTGTGGTACATGTGTGTTGGTTTTCTTCATTACGTGTAGCCCTCTGTCGATCCTCAAGCTTTTGTTACATATCTGTGCATCTTCCCATAGTTCCGTTCCAAATATTATAACTGCATTATTCTCAGTAAACACAGTGTGCAAGTTACAGACCAGGGCAAGGATTTCTCAAGCAATTACGCAACTACTTATCACCTGTCCTCCCCCTCCTTACTTTCCCTCTTCCTTCCCCTCTCCCATATTTCTCCCGCACTTCCCTTCCATTGTATGCCTTCTCTCTCGGACTCACGGAAATCCCCCTTCCCCTCCAGCCTAGGACAAATACACATTTCCATTTACATACAGAAAATCATAAATATGAGCGGGTAAACGGCGAGAGTAACATAAACACTATGGATAGCACATCCCTAATTTCATTTACAACTTCATGAAAATTACACCTGGGGGAGTTTTTTTTTTGGGGGGGTTACAGGCTATATTTAATAAACCACTTAACCGGCCTAACCGGACCAGCCTATGTCTGTTCCATATCCCTGACCATTCCCCCTGCAAAATTTGAGTGAGACTAGCCCCAAACATCTGGTCTCCAACCGTGGACAAATAGTTATTCTCGCTTAAAGTATAGATTTATATCCCACCAAACACACACCGAAACTACGACGTTGGTACAACGTTCGAACAAGTTTTAACACCTCCTAACCAGTTATAACAACCAATATAGCAAGTTGTAACAACGTTCTAACACGTCATAAACACGTTAAGCCAAGATGTAACAACTTTATTACAAGTTGTAACAAGCGGAAAATAGAGACAGTTTCGGTTTGTGTTTCCAGGGATGTGTGTGTTTTGATCTTTGAGAAGGGATTCCTAACTCTCCTTTCTCTGCTAAGCCATTACCGTCGCCTGTGTGTGTGTGTGTGTGTGTGTGTGTGTGTGTGTGTGTGTGTGTGTGTGTGTCAGTTCCTCCCATCATTCCATCTTCCTCCCCTTTTGATCGCAACTATTTCCTGAACGTTTAAACATTTATTACAACGTTTCGTAGTCCCGAATTAATTATTTCTCCTCGTTTTTCCCCTACATATTTAATCGCATTTGCCCTTGTTGCCCCTTATTTATTGTTCTATACAATGCCTCCTCCCTCGCAAAGCCAAGCATAACAAGCAAACCACCTCGTTTGAAATAAATGTTCTTTTATCTATGCTTTACAGGTGGGTTCAGGCTCTCGTTGAACACACAGGTCACTATACATTCAGACCCTCTCCAACCAATAGGTTTATGCTGCCTAATCCTTTTTTTATTTATTTAGAGATCTGTCCTGATTGGCCAATGTACATTTTATTGATTGGCCAATGTACATTTTATTGATTGGCCAGTGTACATTTTATTGATTGGCCAATGTACATTTTATTGATTGGCCAATGTACATTTTATTGATTGGCCAATGTACATTTTATTGATTGGCCAATGTACATTTTATTGATTGGCCAATGTACATTTTATTGATTGGCCAATGCACATTTTATTGCCTCTTTGTTCACGTGGGTTCGATAAATAACACTTTTGTTTTCTTAGAAAGAGAATATTTACATGATTAACAATTCTTTGATTGGAGATTTCTGTCTACATGTCGTCTCTTATACTGAGTAAAATCTTCTCCAGACAGAACGTGTTCGTGATGAGGTAGAGTACGATTGTTATTCATCAACAATCGTACTCATTGTTATTCATCAAGGCCTCACTGTCAGCGAGTCATCCACTGTGTTATTCTGCCAGTCACGTCCTGCCCTGAAGGAACGAGGTGATTACACCTCGGCGCCCGCTGCTGTTACCCTTCCTGCGAGTCGTGGAGTCGTGCTGGGTCGTTTCTGGGAGTCTCTGTGAGTCGTGCTGGTGGCTTCAGGGAGTTTCTATGAGTCGTGGAGTCGTGCTTGGTCGTTTCTGTGAGTCGCGCTGGGTCGTTTCTGGTAGTCTTTTTGAGTCGTGGAGTCATGCTAGTCGTTTCTGGTAGTCTTTGTGAGTCGTGGAGTCGCGCTGGGTCGTTTCTGGTAGTCTTTTTGAGTCGTGGAGTCATGCTAGTCGTTTCTGGTAGTCTTTGTGAGTCGTGGAGTCGCGCTGGGTCGTTTCTGGTAGTCTTTGTGAGTCGTGGAGTCGCGCTGGGTCGTTTCTGGGAGTCTTTTTGAGTCGTGGAGTCATGCTAGTCGTTTCTGGGAGCCTCATAGAGCTACCTCCTGGTAGGGGGCCTTTATTGCATTAGCAAGTCAAGACACGACCGCTGTAAGGAGAAGAGAGAGAGAGAGAGAGAGAGAGAGAGAGAGAGAGAGAGAGAGAGAGAGAGAGAGAGAGAGAGAGAGAGAGAGAGAGAGAGAGAGAGAGAGAGAGAGAGAGAGAGAGAGAGAGAGAGAGAGAGAGGTAAATTCATTATCCGGATAGAGCCAGTGGCAGAGCTAGAGAGTGGAGAGCTCGACACTTTGCCCCCTGTGCACACTCTTCAAAAGTGGCACCATACACCTTTTCAAACAAAACAAAAATAAATGCTTTTTTGGAGCATTAATGATGACACTGAGAACGTATATAGGAGTGTCTTTGTTTCAAAGACATGTTCAAAGAGATTTATTGAGCACTATAGTAAGAAAGAAACGAGGGGGTAGTTGTGGCGTCCTCTTAATCACCTGGCTTGAGTACATAGTCCTCCTTAATCACCCGGTTTGACCACATAGTCAGAACTTCACAATGGAAGAGGGTTGCGTGTATGGCTTAGCGATGCTCTCCCTTCAAGAGCAGGTGGCTGGACCGAGACTACTGTACTGTACTGTACTGTACTGTACTGTACTGTACAGTACTGTACTGCACTGTACTGTACTGTACTGTACTGTACTGTACTGTACTACATTGCTGTACCAAGTAATGGATAACTCTACACACGTGGAGATTTGCTGTGAGAAAATTCTAGTGTAGTGGCCTGATACACTTTCCATATCGCTCTCTATAGTTTTTATTTTTTCGACTAAAAAGAGAAAATACACTTTTTTTTCATTATATTTTGATTTTAAATACAATATATAAATGTTTGAGCTTCCTGTAAAACAGTTTTATATATGTGTGTTTTGACTTTAATATACAAGACAACAATGATGTACTTTCTTGTAGAACTGTATTTTCCTTGTGTCGCAATTTTAAATTCAAAATATAAATGTATAATGAATTCAAAAATTATTGGGTGCTCGTCGTGGTTTTTTTTTTTTTACGTGTGCCTGTTCCTGATGAGTTTTAGAGCCCGGCTGTGCCACTGGGTATACAGAAGGGCTGTGCCACTGGGTATAGAGAAGGGCTGTGCCACTGGGTAGAGAGGAGCTGTGCCACTGGGTAGAGAGGGGCTGTGCCACTGGGTAGAGAGGGGCTGTGCCACTGGGTAGAGAGAGGCTGTGCCACTGGGTAGAGAGGGACTGTGCCACTGGGTAGAGAGGGGCTGTGTCACTGGGTAGAGAGGGGCTGTGCCACTGGGGAGAGGGGCTGTGCCACTGGGGAGAGGGGGCTGTGCCACTGGGTAGAGAGGGGCTGTGTCACTGGGTAGAGAGGGGCTGTGTCACTGGGTAGAGAGGGGCTGTGTCACTGGGTAGAGAGTGGCTGTGCCACTGGGTAGAGAGGGGCTGTGCCACTGGGTAGAGAGGCGCTGTGCCACTGGGGAGAGGGGGGCTGTGCCACTGGGTAGAGAGGGGCTGTGCCATTGGGGAGAGGGGCTGTGCCACTGGGTAGAGAGAGGCTGTGCCACTGGGGAGAGGGGGGGCTGTGCCACTGGGTAGAGAGAGGCTGTGCCACTGGGTAGAGAGAGGCTGTGCCACTGGGTAGAGAGGAGCTGTGCCACTGGGTAGAGAGGGGCTGTGTCACTGGGTAGAGAGCGGCTGTGCCACTGGGTAGAGAGGCGCTGTGTCACTGGGTAGAGAGCGGCTGTGCCACTATATTATTTTATAGCATTATTATATAGTATCAAATATAGCATTACTTTCGTTCTTATTTACTTTCAAAGTGGAGAAAGTGATGTTGATTAATGCATATTTTTGTGTTTGCTTTAGATACGTTTGGGAGGGTTGAGGTTCAACTCCTGGGCCCCGCCTTTGCACCTACTGGTCCTAAAATATCGCGTTGTTGGATAGTCTTGTGTTCCTGGTAGTAGACTCTATCCTCCATGTATGGGGGTCAGCCTCATCCTTCCTCCTCCTCCTCCTCCTTCTCCCTACCCTTGACCCTGTCCACTCTCCCTATCCCCTTTTCCTCCCCCCTTCCCATCCATACCCCCCTACTGCACGTCCCCTCGTTCTCCCCTACCTCCCTCCCCTCTACATGTCCCCCCTCCCCCGTCCATGCCATAAAATATAATATTAGGCAACAAGGAAACTACTGTATTAAGGAAATACAATTTTCCAATGATGAAAAACTCTCTGGGCATCACAACCAATATTTCACACTTGGCCAGAAGTGAATCCATGAGAATCATATAGGTGAAGGGGGGGGGGGGGGTGTCAATAATTACTAATATTTCTTAAATCATTTAACTTAGGCCTACTCCAACCAGCCTATGTCCGTCCCATACCCCAGACCTTTCCCCCTACAGATTTCAGTAAGGCTATCCCCAAGCATCTGGCCTCTCACTTTAGACAAACACACTGACGTGAAAACAGACATTCGCCCTCTTAGCATAATCATTATTTCTTTCACTTTTTTATATATTCCTTTATATATATATATATATATATATATATATATATATATATATATATATATATATATATATATATATATAGTATATTTTGGTAGCAGTCTTTCCTGTAGACATATATTATTAAATATGACCGAAAAAGTAAGATTAATAATTCTAACACGAATTTTCTCAATCTTTCGTACATTTCTTTTCACTGTTGGAGGTAAATCAAAAATCAATTCTCCAAAATTCATTTTTATTTCTAGTCTGACGCGACACGAGCGCGTTTCGTAAAACTTATTACATTTTCAAAGACTTTAGTTTACAAATACACAACTGAATAGAACTTACGCATTTCCGATTTTATATCTACATTTGAGAGAGGTGGATGGGGTGAGGTGGCATTAATAGGGTATTAATTTCGTCAACACAAGACAGAACAAGAGGTGGTATTAATAGGGTATTAATTTCATCAACACAAGACAGAACACGAAACAATGGGTATTGAATAGAAGTGATTGTAGAAAGCCTATTGGTCCATATTTCTTGATGCTTCTATATTGGAGCGGAGTCTTGAGGTGGGTAGAATATAGTTGTGCATTAATTGGCTGTTGATTGCTGGTGTTGACTTCTTGATGTGTAGTGCCTCGCAAACGTCAAGCCGCCTGCTATCGCTGTATCTATCGATGATTTCTGTGTTGTTTGCTAGGATTTCTCTGGCGATGGTTTGGTTGTGGGAAGAGGTTATATGTTCCTTAATGGAGCCCTGTTGCTTATGCATCGTTAAACGCCTAGAAAGAGATGTTGTTGTCTTGCCTATATACTGGGTTTTTTGGAGCTTACAGTCCCCAAGAGGGCATTTGAAGGCATAGACGACGTTAGTCTCTTTTAAAGCGTTCTGTTTTGTGTCTGGAGAGTTTCTCATGAGTAGGCTGGCCGTTTTTCTGGTTTTATAGTAAATCGTCAGTTGTATCCTCTGATTTTTGTCTGTAGGGATAACGTTTCTATTAACAATATCTTTCAGGACCCTTTCCTCCGTTTTATGAGCTGTGGAAAAGAAGTTCCTGTAAAATAGTCTAATAGGGGGTATAGGTGTTGTGTTAGTTGTCTCTTCAGAGGAAAGTGAAACGCCATGCAACCTCTGAAGAGACAACTAACACAACACCTATACCCCCTATTAGACTATTTTACAGGAACTTCTTTTCCACAGCTCATAAAACGGAGGAAAGGGTCCTGAAAGATATTGTTAATATAGGCAAGACAACAACATCTCTTTCTAGGCGTTTAACGATGCATAAGCAACAGGGCTCCATTAAGGAACATATAATCTCTTCCCACAACCAAACCATCGTCAGAGAAATCCTAGTAAACAAAACAGAAATCATCGATAGATACAGCGATAGCAGGCGGCTTGACGTTTGCGAGGCACTACACATCAAGAAGTCAACACCAGCAATCAACAGCCAATTAATGCACAACTATATTCTACCCACCTCAAGACTCCGCTCCAATATAGAAGCATCAAGAAATATGGACCAATAGGCTTTCTACAATCACTTCTATTCAATATCCATTGTTTCGTGTTCTGTCTTGTGTTGATGAAATTAATACCCTATTAATACCACCTCTTGTTCTGTCTTGTGTTGACGAAATTAATACCCTATTAATGCCACATCACCCCATCCACCTCTCTCAAATGTAGATATAAAATCGGAGATGCATAAGTTCTATTCAGTTGTGTATTTGTAAACTAAAGTCTTTGAAAATGTAATAAGTTTTACGAAACGCGCTCGTGTCGCGTCAGACTAGAAATAAAAATGAATTTTGGAGAATTGATTTTTGATTTACCTCCAACAGTGAAAAGAAATGTACGAAAGATTGAGAAAATTCGTGTTAGAATTATTAATCTTACTTTTTCGGTCATATATATATATTATATATATATATATATATATATATATATATATATATATATATATATATATATATATATATATATATATATATATATATATATATATATATATATATATATATAAGGACGAAACAAACTTAAAATAAAATTCAGAGGGAGGAATGTTTATCAAAAACAATTCTTCCTCACCTTACTATCTTCTCTCCTGTCCCTTCCCTCTCCTTCTCTCTCTCTTTCCCTCTTCCTTCCATCTCTTCCATCCTTCTCTTCCCGGCCTACTCCACCCCATATCCCCCTCCCTCCCTCCCTCTCTCCCTCTCTCCCTCGCTTCACAAATTACTTTGATGTGTCTGGAGGCTGTGTACTGTATCACACACACACACACACACACACACACACACACACACACACACACACACACACACACGCGCGCGCGCGCGCGCGCGCGCACACATAAAGACAGTCTATTTAACACAAGGGGAACACGCACAAGGGGACACAGGTGGAAACTGAGTGCCCAAATGAGCCACAGAGATATTAGAAAGAACTTTTTTAGTGTCAGAGTGGTTGACAAATGGAATGCATTAGGCAGTGATGTGGTGGAGGCTGACTCCATACACAGTTTCAAGTGTAGATATGATAGAGCCCAATGGGCTCAGGAATCTGTACACCTGTTGATTGAGAGGCGGGACCAAAGAGCCAGAGCTCAACCCCCGCAAGCACAACTAGGTGAGTACACACACACACGCACACACGGGAGCTCCCATCTCTAACACCAGCTCCTGGAAACACTTTTAAACACTGTGGGATGGATCTTCCAAACTGTTGTGTGTTTCAGGTGGTGTTGATGGAACCATCTGGCAGGTGGTTACACCAGCGCCACCTGCCAAATCACCAATTAACAGTCAGGTGATTTCCCTCCACATAACTTGCCAGTTAAGGTTCCCTTCATCATCACCAAATGATGATGAAACCATTTGACAGGTATTGATAGTGAGGGTGATGATAATAGTGATGATGGTGATGATAATAATGGTGTAGAGATAAGGTATATACCTCGCTGCTTTAAGGGGGGTAGACCACAAGGGTAGAGGCTGGTTTTCCTTTACAGTGCTTGACCCATTATTTAATAAGTATAGCAAACTAGGTAATCCTCTTCAAATAACCAAGTTGCATACGGAGTTGCAAATATATATGTAAACAGATAATTAGCATAATAGATAAGGGTGATGGGGTGGGGAGGGAGAGAGAGAGAGAGAGAGAGAGAGAGAGAGAGAGAGAGAGAGAGAGAGAGAGAGAGAGAGAGAGAGAGAGAGAGAGAGAGAGAGAGAGAGAGAGAGAGAGAGAGAGAGAGAGAGAGAGAGAGGGGAGAGACGTCCCTTGTCACCCAACCTTGCAGGATTTGACAGAGGGGTCAAACTATGTTCAGCACCTCCAATGATGTCAGGTCAAAGTCAGGTCAAGGTGTGTGTGTGTGTGTGTGGAGGGATGCTGGCGTTTTGGTGAAGAGAAATTTGAAATAGTTTACCAAACTCTGAGAACGTGGCATGTGAGGGGAGGGGGTGGGGGGGGTTGAATTATGGATGAGTTGTGGTGGTTGAGGGGAGGAATGTGAGAGATAAATCCCCCTCACACTGAGGTAAGACGAATCATCAAAGCTTGCCGTGGTTGTGCCTTTTCTTCACTCAGTCTAGGGGACCCTTCGTTGTCCCTTAGCTCTGGGGAACCGACTACCAACGTCTCAGTTGGACTGATAACTTGAATTTCCTCATGTTTCAAGACTTTTAAATAATGCTACCTTACTGCAGGTGCTGGTGTGTATATTACTGCTACAGCATCTACCTCTACTTCTACTAATCTACCACGGTAGACTCGTGTGGCTGTGCTGTACCCTTTTTAGAAAGATTTTCCCTGCCTTAGTTGTGATCATGAGAAGGACGTTTGGCTCCATCCCACACACACACACACACACACACACACACACACACACACACACACACACACACACACACACACACACACACACACGCACACACACACGCTACGAGGCCTAAGGGGCCTCGTAGCCTGGTGGATAGCGCGCAGGACTCGTAATTTTGTGGCGCGGGTTCGATTCCCGCACCAGGCAGAAACAAATGGGCAAAGTTTCTTTCACCCTGAATGCCCCTGTTACCTAGCAGTAAATAGGTACCTGGGAGTTAGCCAGCTGTCACGGGCTGCTTCCTGGGGTGTGTGTGTGGGGTGTGGAGAGAGAATGAGAAAAAAAAAGTAGTTAGTAAATAGTTGATTGACAGTTGAGAGGCGGGCCGAAAGAGCAAAGCTCAACCCCCGCAAACACAACTAGGTGAATACTAGGTGCATACACACACTAGACCAACCCTATCACTCTGCCTTCTCAAGACCAGTTAACGCACTCGCCATGCACTCAAACCCGCACATTCTGAGCACTAGTCGAGTGCCACTCAAAACCCCCTACCATAACTCCCTATCTGAGCATTAGTGGACGCACTCAAGGAGCACTCAAAACCCCTAGGTATTGGAACTTCCCCCAAGAAGGTCATCCATTGTAAGAATTATCCTCACTCGAAGTATACCCTTTATACTGCATTAAGTGTAAGTCACATGTTGTATTAGGTAAACCGCATGTTGTATGATATGTAGAGTGCATGTTGTATGAGGTGTAAACCCAAGTTAACTTCTTAACTTCAAGTTAACTTCTTAATGTTAAGAATGGTTGTATAAGATTGATATTTACTGTTTTAATAGCTCCTTGTGTCCTTATATAGATGATACATCAACTAACACTACTAGCAATTCAAACGGATCAAGGAAGCTATGACTACTAGCCCACGTTGCCTCTAGAAGAAGGGACTGACCTTGACAATGTCCGTTGCTCTTGTAAGAATTGACGTTAGGGGCGGGAAGAGCAGCCATGTGGGCGTGGTGCGCCGTACAACAGCACCAGCACCAGCAGCAGTAGCAGCAGAACTCCCCCGAGCGGTTCCAGAGGTCGCGGCAGCAGCTGATGGAGTAGCGGCCGTAGATGATGGGATTGACGACGGAGTTGCTGACGGCGATGATGAAGAGGAAGTCCTGGGCGTGCTTGTTCATGCTGTAGAAGGTCTTGGGGTCGATGAAGTTCCTGTAGGAGTGAGGGAGAGAGGGGAGGAGAGATCAATTACCTTCCTGAAGGAGGCAGAGAGGCGAAAGGTGTATTTTTGAAGATATCCTATTTTGATAACACACACACACACACACACACACACAAACACACACACACACACACACACACACACACACACACACACACACACACACACACACACACACTGGGGACAGGAGAAATGGGACAGGAGTCATTGCTGTAAACAACCGATAGCTGGAAAGGCGGGATCCAAGAGTCAAGTGCTCGATCCTGCAAGCACAAATAGGTGAGTACACACACACACACATGTGGGTACACCCACATGAGCCTCATGTGCAAGTACCCACATGAGCCACAGAGACGTTATAGAAGGAACTTTTTCAGTGTCAGAGTAGTTAACAGATAGAATGCATTAGGAAGTGATGTGGTGGAGGTACACACACACACACACACACACACACACACACACACACACACACACACACACACACACACACACACACACACACACACACACACACACACACACACAGCCTCTCCATTTCACGCATTCAAAGCATACTAATTAACTATTAATTCAGCCTCTGACAACTTCAGACAGGCTGGAAAAAGCCCAGCTGAGCCACCTAGCGGCAGGAACCTCAAACAACCCAACTCCTCGATCCCCACACACACAAAGAAAACAAGAATCAGGGTGACAGAAAATGGGAAGCAGCTATGAGTCTACCTCACACGGGCTCACCATAGCCCGTGCTACTTGCAACTTTGTTCCAGGTAGCGAATCTTTAACAACAACAACCACAACTGGAAGCAGGAAATTCTAGAGAGCTCAACCCGTCCACCTAGTAACACGTCGCAATTTTGACGTATACTCTAAGGCCAAAAACTGTCGAACTAGAAAATGATAGCGGCTTGCGAAATTGACAGACTGGCCCGTTTTCTGTTTTGGGTCCTCTGGTAGGTTAGGATAAGGGGGGACTTTAATCCGACAGTTTCTTGACGTTGCGAAGCCTTAAGAGGACAGGCTGGAGAGCTACTTGAAACCCCAAATATCAAGACAAGGAACTTGATAATGGCCCTGGACGGACCGAAACATCGTCGTCTCCTCATCTTCTGGTGTGTGTGGTTTAAAGTCTTCAAAAATACCTGTTAGGCTCACCTGGATAGTTTCGTCACCGAAGAGACCACCTGGAACGCCCTCCAGGAGGCACCTTGAGCTACTTTCAACTTCAGAAGTCACCTAGAACACCTTCTAGGAAGCACTTGAGACACTTACATCTAAGGAAGTCACCTAGAACACCCTCCAGGAAGCACTTGAGACACTTACATCTAAGGAAGTCACCTAGAACACCCTCCAGGAAGCACTTGAGACACTTTTACCAAAGGAAGTCACCTAGAACACCCTCCAGGAAGCACTTGAGACACTTACATCTAAGGAAGTCACCTAGAACACCCTCCCGGAAGCACTTGAGACACTTACATCTAAGGAAGTCACCTAGAACACCCTCCCGGAAGCACTTGAGACACTAACATCTAAGGAAGTCACCTAGAACACCCTCCAGGAAGTACTTGAGACACATCTAAGGAAGTCACCTAGAACACCCTCCCGGAAGCACTTGAGACACTAACATCTAAGGAAGTCACCTAGAACACCCTCCAGGAAGCACTTGAGACACATCTAAGGAAGTCACCTAGAACACCCTCCAGGAAGTACTTCGGGGCCTTTTGGAGAGCTTCATCTCCTACTGACATCAACTACAACAATCACAGCTTCCATGAAGCAAAGAGACCACAGGAACACACACACATCGGAAGACAGAAGAGTTAGGGCGGACATGATCACCACATTCAAGATTCTCAAGAGAACTGTTAGGGTTGATAAAGACAGGCTATTTAACACGAGGGGCACACGCACTAGGGAACACAGGTGGAAACTGAGTGCCCAAATGAGCCACAGAGATATTAGAAAGAACTTTTTTAGTGTCAAGAGTGGTTGACAAATGGAATGCATTAGGGGGTGATGTGGTGGAGGCTGACTCCATACACAGTTTCAAGTGTAGATGTGATAGAGCCCAATAGGCTCAGGAACCTGTACACCTGTTGATTGACGGTTGAGAGGCGGGACCAAAGAGCCAGAGCTCAATCCCCCGCAAGGACAATTAGGTGAGTACACACATATAGTAAATGATGAGAAATGGGGTTACAGGAAGATAAGAGAATATCTGGGAGAAGTGCAGTGGGAAGAAGAACTAAGAGGAAAAACAGTGCAAGATATGATGAACTTAGACAAGTGGAAATGCAAGGAGGTTATCTTGAGGTTATCTTGAGATGATTTCGGGGCTTTAGTGTCCCCGCGGCCCGGTCCTCGACCAGGCCTCCACCCCCAGGAAGCAGCCCGTGACAGCTGACTAACACCCAGGTACCTATTTTACTGCTAGGTAACAGGGGCATAGGGTGAAAGAAACTCTGCCCATTGTTTCTCGCCGGCGCCTGGGATCGAACCCAGGACCACAGGATCACAAGTCCCGAAGATAGTTATATACCCACAGTAAATTAAATAATAGCAGGGAATATAAAAACCCATTAGGTGCAACTGAGCCAGGAATTAATACATTAATATAAGAAGAGTATCAGAAAGGAATTATGAAAACGATATTGTAATGACAGCGAAAAAGCAACCTTAATTACAACATAGTCATATAAGAAAGAAAGTGTCGGTGAACGACCAAGTGACAAGACTAAGGAAAACTGAAGGGGCATGTACAGAAAGTGACAAGGAAATATGCGAAGTACTGAATGCCAGTTTGCATGGAGTGTTCACAACCAAGCCTGAGTGGCTCCCATTGTTAGAAGAGGAGATGACCCAAGATTAGAGACCAACGGAGATAGAGGATATAGAGGTGACAATATTGGAGGAAATGATGAAACAGTTGACAACACTGGATGCAACTAAAGCAGTTAGACCAGACAAAGACTTGAACAAGTTGCTGAGATGGTCAGAGAGAGGGCTACTGGAGTTCAACACGAACAAGTGTAAAGTTATGGAAATGGGATTAGGTGACAGGAGACCAAAGGGACAGTACACAATGAAGGGGAACTGCCTACCTGCGACGATTCGAGAAAGGGACCTGGGAGTGGATGTGACACAAACTCACCACAAACCCCCATCAACATCCCCCCTCCCCCCCATCACCCCCCTTCCTCCCCCCTCCACCCCCTCCCCACCAGGACTCCCGTTACAGCGAACGCCTTACCAGAACGACCCCACCAGGACGACGTACCAGAGAGTGGCGAGGGCGTAGGGCGTCCAACACCAGACGAAGGCCATGACGATGATGAAGGTCATTCGTAGGGTCCTCGTTCGAGCCCTCTCGATGTTGGACATGTTGCTACGACGCAGCTGGAGCCGGCCATGATACCTCTCTTCCCGCGAGCAATCATCTGTCAGAGGCACATATAAGGAGGACTCCAAGGCGCGGTATATATATATATATATATATATATATATATATATATATATATATATATATATATATATATATATATATATATATATATATATATGTCGTACCTAGTAGCCAGAACGCACTTCTCAGCCTACTATGTAAGGCTCGATTTGCCTAATAAGCCAAGTTTTCGTGAATTAATATATTTTTTCGATTTTTTTTCGTAAGAAATGATAAAGCTACCCATTTCATTATGTATGAGGTCAATTTTTTTTTTATTGGAGTTAAAATTAACGTAGATATATGACCGAACCTAACCAACCCTACCTAACCTAACCTAACCTATCTTTATAGGTTAGGTTAGGTTAGGTAGCCGGAAAAGTTAGGTTAGGTTAGGTTAGGTAGGTTAGGTAGTCGAAAAACAATTAATTCATGAAAACTTGGCTTATTAGGCAAATCGGGCCTTGCATAGTAGGCTGAGAAGTGCGTTCTGGCTACTAGGTACGACATATATATATATATATATATATATATATATATATATATATATATATATATATATATATATATATATATATGTATATATATATATATATATATATATATATATATATATATATATATATATATATATATATATATATATATATATATAGGAACTCAGGTAAATTAAACATTTTAACTTGGCAATAATAGAACATTTAAATTGGCCAAGAGAGAGAGAGAGAGAGAGAGAGAGAGAGAGAGAGAGAGAGAGAGAGAGAGAGAGAGAGAGAGAGAGAGAGAGAGAGAGAGCATAACCAATAAATTAATAAATGTACTCAACTAATATAGTCAGTGTTCATTAGGTCATTCATAGTGCTCGTGGCTAGTTATCGGGTGGGATAACAACCCGTCCTCACACTAGGCTGGTTAAAGCGGCGGCCGTGCTCCCCAGACACATTCATCAAATTTTAACATACTGTGTAAAATTGGTTTGTTTTCGTATTTAAATATTATCATACATACAATTTCTATGTATATTTATGCGTTGGTTAGGTTAGGTATTTAGGTTCTGTTGGCGATTATTTGTATTTGAAGTACGTGGTTGAATGTAATGTGACTATCAGGGGGAAAGTGCCAAGCCATTAAGACTATAGCACTGGGAAGGGGTCAGGATAAGGATGTAGGATGAGACGGACGGAGGGAAGGAATGGTGGCCAACCACTTGGACGGTCGGGGATTGAACGCCGACCTGCATGAAGCGAGACCGTCGCTCTAACGGCCAGCCCAAGTGGTTGGACGCATTTATAGAATTGTGGTTCGAACAGAGGATGTAAGCGAAGCACTTATTGCGCACGTGTTCGGACGTCATCCGAACGTCCGAACACATTCGGACGTGTTTCAATGTAAATGCTTCACCCACGTACTACAAATACAAATAATCGCCAACAGAACCTAAACACCTAACCTAACCTAACCTAACCTAACCTAACCTAACCTAACCTAACCTAACCTAACCTAACCTAACCTAACCTAACCTATGCCTATAGATGCACAAACATGCTAATATATTATAATATTATTTTATATTTGAGAAAATTCCCGTTATGAATGAACAGCATGTTGACATTTATGAATGGGTCTGTGTGTGGGGTCGACCGCTGGATGGAATGGACTTGAGTCGAGGACGGGTTGCATCAGAGCGGCATCGACAAGCCGAATTTAGGCACGTAACTATCTCTTATCTCTAAAGTGGCGCTCACTCTTGAGACGCGTTCTCATTGGCTGAGACTCGCAGCTATTAGTGTGCTCTGATAGGCGCAAGCTTTCTAGACCTTTCTGATTGGGCAGATTTGATTCGACTCATCTACGGTGCATGAAACGACTGTTGCGTGGTCCCTTAACAACTTTCTTTGGCAGATCTTAAACCTCGCAGGTTTAAGATCTGCCAAAGATCTTATCCTCACAGCTCACAGAGCCAGCTATATCCTCACAACTCACAGAGCCAGTTATATCCTCACAGCTCACAGAGCCAGTTATATCCTCACAGCTCACAGAGCCAGCTATATCCTCACAGGTCACAGAGCCAGCTATATCCTCACAGCTCACAGAGCCAGCTATGTCCTCACAACTCACAGAGCCAGTTATATCCTCACAGCTCACAGAGCCAGCTATATCCTCACAGGTCACAGAGCCAGCTATATCCTCACAGCTCACAGAGCCGGCTATGTCCTCACAGCTCACAGAGCCAGCTATATCCTCACAGCTCACAAAGCCAGCTGTTATCCTCACAGCTCACAAAGCCAGCTGTTATCCTCACAGCTCACAGAACCAGCTATATCCTCACAGCTCACAGAGCCAGCTGTTATCCTCACAGCTCACAGAGCCAGCTGTTATCCTCACAACTCACAGAGCTACCAATATCCTCACAACTCACAGAGCTACCAATATCCTCACAGCTCACAGAGCCAGCTATATCCTCACAGCTCACAGAGCTACCAATATCCTCACAGCTCACAGAGCCAGCTATATCCTCACGGCTCACAGAGCCGGCTATGTCCTCACAGCTCACAGAGCCAGCTATATCCTCACAGCTCACAGAGTTACCAATATCCTCACAGCTCACAGAGCCAGCTATATCCTCACGGCTCACAGAGCTACCAATATCCTCACAGCTCACAGAGCTACCAATATCCTCACAGCTCACAGAACCAGCTATATCCTCACAGCTCACAGAGCCAGCTGATATCCCCACAGCTCACAGAGCCAGCTGTTATCCTCACAGCTCACAGAGCCAGCTGTTATCCTCACAGCTCACAGAGCTACCAATATCCTCACAGCTCACAGAGCTACCAATATCCTCACAGCTCACAGAGCTACCAATATCCTCACAGCTCACAGAGCTACCAATATCCTCACAGCTCACAGAGCTACCAATATCCTCACAGCTCACAGAGCTACCAATATCCTCACAGCTCACAGAGCTACCAATATCCTCACAGCTCACAGAGCTACCAATATCCTCACAGCTCACAGAGCTACCAATATCCTCACGGCTCACAGAGCTACCAATATCCTCACGGCTCACAGAGCTACCAATATCCTCACAGCTCACAGAGCTACCAATATCCTCACGGCTCACAGAGCTACCAATATCCTCACAGCTCACAGAGCTACCAATATCCTCACGGCTCACAGAGCTACCAATATCCTCACAGCTCACAGAGCTACCAATATCCTCACGGCTCACAGAGCTACCAATATCCTCACAGCTCACAGAGCTACCAATATCCTCACAGCTCACAGAGCTACCAATATCCTCACAGCTCACAGAGCTACCAATATCCTCACAGCTCACAGAGCTACCAATATCCTCACAGCTCACAGAGCTACCAATATCCTCACAGCTCACAGAGCTACCAATATCCTCACAGCTCACAGAGCTACCAATATCCTCACGGCTCACAGAGCTACCAATATCCTCACGGCTCACAGAGCTACCAATATCCTCACGGCTCACAGAGCTACCAATATCCTCACGGCTCACAGAGCTACCAATATCCTCACGGCTCACAGAGCTACCAATATCCTCACGGCTCACAGAGCTACCAATATCCTCACGGCTCACAGAGCTACCAATATCCTCACGGCTCACAGAGCTACCAATATCCTCACGGCTCACAGAGCTACCAATATCCTCACAGCTCACAGAGCTACCAATATCCTCACAGCTCACAGAGCTACCAATATCCTCACAGCTCACAGAGCTACCAATATCCTCACAGCTCACAGAGCTACCAATATCCTCACAGCTCACAGAGCTACCAATATCCTCACAGCTCACAGAGCTACCAATATCCTCACAGCTCACAGAGCTACCAATATCCTCACAGCTCACAGAGCTACCAATATCCTCACAGCTCACAGAGCTACCAATATCCTCACAGCTCACAGAGCTACCAATATCCTCACAGCTCACAGAGCTACCAATATCCTCACAGCTCACAGAGCTACCAATATCCTCACAGCTCACAGAGCTACCAATATCCTCACAGCTCACAGAGCTACCAATATCCTCACAGCTCACAGAGCTACCAATATCCTCACAGCTCACAGAGCTACCAATATCCTCACAGCTCACAGAGCTACCAATATCCTCACAGCTCACAGAGCTACCAATATCCTCACAGCTCACAGAGCTACCAATATCCTCACAGCTCACAGAGCTACCAATATCCTCACAGCTCACAGAGCTACCAATATCCTCACAGCTCACAGAGCTACCAATATCCTCACAGCTCACAGAGCTACCAATATCCTCACAGCTCACAGAGCTACCAATATCCTCACAGCTCACAGAGCTACCAATATCCTCACAGCTCACAGAGCTACCAATATCCTCACAGCTCACAGAGCTACCAATATCCTCACAGCTCACAGAGCTACCAATATCCTCACAGCTCACAGAGCTACCAATATCCTCACAGCTCACAAAACCATCCATTTACCTAAAAACAAAATTCTTACAACATTTCCCTATATAAAAAAAATCTGATTTCCTAACTATATATAAAATTTAAATCACTTTAATCACCCTGATCTAATTTATGTAATTTTTTTTTAATTTAGTCTTCTTTCAAAATGATACATTCCCCAAATTGATCACACTGCTCACTTGTTTGGATTATATATATATATATATATATATATATATATATATATATATATATATATATATATATATATATATATATATATATATATATATATATATATATATATATATATATATATATATATATATATATATATATTTTAATAATTTGTATTTATCGAAAATGTGAAATTTCAATATTCCTCCTGACAATGATGAATTAATTAGCATAATGGGGCCTCCAGTATCACACAAGGGGCCCTAAGTTTGACACTTCAAAAAGGTAGCGATGAAATTGATACTGAAATGGTTTTTCGGCGCCATTTTTAGTAATAGGTCATATCACTTGACAGCAATTTCCCAGACTGTCGGAGAGGGTTTTATGAAATTGTAAAATTGCCGCAAAGAAGGGAGTTTATTGGGCCGCGTCACTCATCCTGTGAGTGAAATAACCCGATTGTGATAGTATTGGGCAGTGTCACTCACCCTGTGAGTGAAAATAACCCGATTGTGATAGTATTGGGCCGCGTCACTCATCTTGTGAGTGAAATAACCCGATTGTGATAGTATTGGGCAGCGTCACTCACCCTGTGAGTGAAAATAACCCGATTGTGATAGTATTGGGCCGCGTCACTCATCTTGTGAGTGAAAAACACCCAATTGTGATATTATTGGGCCGCGTCACTCATCCTGTGAGTGAAAAACACCCAATTGTGATAGTATTGGGCCGCGTCACTCATCCTGTGAGTGAAAATAACCCAATTGTGATAGTATTGGGCAGCGTCACTCATCCTGTGAGTGAAAAAACCCAATTGTGATAGAATTGGGCAGCGTCACTCATCCTGTGAGTGAAAATAACCCAATTGTGATAGTATTGGGCAGCGTCACTCATCTTGTGAGTGAAAATAACCCAATTGTGATAGTATTGGGCAGCATTAATCATCCTGCGAGTGACTATATCGCTCAGTTTGGAGCCCTTTACTGATTAATCAACGTCTCTTCCACCTGCCTACCTACCTTCCCTCTCCTTCCCTCTCCTTCCCTCTCCTTCCCTCTCCTTCCCTCTCCTTCCCTCTATCTAACGTAATCTGTCCAACTTTTACCCTCTAAACAGACAAACATAAAACTTGAGAGGTTATTGACCTCTATGTCCTCCTTCGCTGCTTCCCCGTTTGGACGTGTTTATTATTCTCCTTTTTATCTCTTCCTTCTTCTCTGTTTTGACTTTCAACTTATCTTTTATCTCTATCTCTGTCTGTCTGTCTCTCTGTCTCTGTCTGTCTCTGTCTCTATCTCTCTCTCTCTCTCTCTCTCTCTCTCTCTCTCTCTCTCTCTCTCTCTCTCTCTCTCTCTCTCTCTCTCTCTCTCTCTCTCTCTCTCTCTCTCTCTCTCTCTCTCTCTCTCTCTCCCTCCCTCTCTCTCTCTCTTTTCTGTTTTTTTCCATCTTTCGCCTTTCATTTTTCCTTATTATTTCGCTTAGTCCTTTCCCTCTTTCTATCCCTCTCTCTCACGTTTCACTCTGCCTCTCCTATCCATTTTTATCCTCCCTCTTATCCCCCCTATCCTTCTCCCTATCTCCGGAAACTCGCCCACGCCTCTCCTCAAAATGAAAGCCAAAGCGGTTTAGAGACATATTTGCTGGAGTGAAATTTGATATATCATATTTCATATAAACGATATATCATATAAACCGTATCATATTTATAGTTATTTTTGCATCCAATATATATAAATATGATACGGTTTAATTAATTTACAAGTGGTAGTGCCGCGTGGGGGGTTCGAAGCTGGCTGCCTGTCGTACCTGGTTTCTGATATCTTTCTATTTCTTTCATAATTAATATCTAATATACACATATTTCTTAGTTTCTGGCTAACACTCGCTATATCTCACACCTCGAACCATTCCCACCATCACAGCCTCTCCAGTCACTTGTCGCTCGCCATGACCACGCCCTTGAAGCTATAGGGTCGAAGATCAGGACCTTCCGCTCGCCCGAGAGCACGTCGCATTATTGACGTATTCTCTACCTAAGGGCCAACAAAATTGCCGTAATAGAAAATGGAAAATGGAAAAATTTCGGCTCGCGAAATTGACATATTGTCCACTTTTTTTTTTTTTTTTTTTGAGGGGGAGGGGGGGTTTCAAGTGGGTTAGTATAAGGGCATTTTAGTACGACGGTTTCTAGACGTTGGGGACCTTAGGAGTAAGGGGCTGGTTGTGGAACTCACTAATTGGTCGAGGAAAGCAATTTTACAAGTTTTGTTGTGTAACTGTTTTACCGAAATTGTTATAAAATTAGTGTTGTTGAGTTGTTTTGTTCTTCAATTATACATTTGAGAGAGAGAGTGAGAGAGAGAGAGAGAGAGAGAGAGAGAGAGAGAGAGAGAGAGAGAGAGAGAGAGAGAGAGAGAGAGAGAGAGAGAGAGAGAGAGAGAGAGAGAGAGAGAGAGAGAGAGAGAGAGAGAGAGAGAGAGAGAGAGAGAGAGAGAGAGAGAGAGAGAGAGAGAGAGAGAGAGAGAGAGAGAGAGAGAGAGAGAGAGAGAGGCAGACAGACAGACAGACAGACAGACAGAGAGACAGACAGACAGTCAGACAGACAGAGAGAGAGACAGACAGAGAGAGACAGAGAGAGAGAGAGACAGAGAGAGAGAGACAGAGAGAGAGAGAGAGAGAGACAGACAGACAGACAGACAGACAGACAGACAGACAGACAGACAGACAGACAGACAGACAGACAGACAGACAGACAGAGAGTGAGAGAGAGAGAGACACACACACACACACAGAAAGACAGACAGACAGACAGACCAACCCTTCCAGCATCCTTACGTTGCGTATCTCTACTCTTGCGACTGATCTCGAGGATGATGCGGGTGTAGGCGACGATGATGATGGAGAGAGGGATGAAGTAGAGGAACGAGATGCAGAAGATAGTGTACATCATCTCTCCGCCGTTCTTGCTATCGAAGAATCCAAAGGTCACACACTGGTAGAAGTCTGGCACCACTGGATGAGGCTGGACATTGAAGATCACGCTCTGTGTGGAAGTCAACCATTAATACAGTCATTAGTACCATTGTAATTATTAATGTTGCATTAGGCAATTTAAAAAAAATTGTTGTTTAGTAAATATTGAGGCTATGCAGAGGGCTCGAACTCTCGTCTGTAGACCCCCATTAGGCACATATTTGCTGCTTTCCCCCCTCCCTTCCACCTTGTTAGGGATTGTCTTCAGCAACAAGAGGTTGTTAGTGCGTTTAATTTGACACTTCAAGAGCCTGTTGAACTGATATGCGGACATCCGGGGCACACACACACACACACACACACACACACACACACACACACACACACACACACACACACACACACACACACACACACACACACACACACACACACACACACACACACACACACACACACACACACTACCAATCCACCATTCAGCATACGACTCTAAGGCATATACCAACACAACTCCCCGCTGAGAATTTTGTATGTGGTAATCATGTCTCCCCGAGCTCTTCTGTCTTCCAGTGTCATGTGGTACAGTTCCCGCAGCCTTTCCTCGTAACTCATGCCTCTTAGTTCTGGGACTAGCCTAGTGGCATACCTCTGAACTTTTTCCAGCTTCGTCTTGTGCTTGACAAGGTACGGGCTGCATGCGGGGGCTGCATACTCCAGGACTGGTCTTACATACGTGGTATACAAGGTTCTGAATGATTCCTTACACAGGTTTCAGCACTATCACCTCCTTAGGGAAGACAGCGTGAACACGTCTTCATTATATATCCTGAATATGATCGGTATACATTTATGCTCTCTTGAGTGTGATCGGCAGTATGCTTTAGACTCTATGTTCTTGTTCTTGTATGTTCTTGACTCTAGATTATGTCATGAACTCTAGAGTATATCAAGAACTCTAGAGTATATCAAGAACTCTAGAGTATGTCAAGAACTCTAGAGTATTTTCTGGAGTATGTTCTTGACTCTGGAGTATGTCTTTGACGCTAGAGTATCCTCTGGAGTATGTTCTTGACTCTAGAGTATGTTCTTGACTCTAGAGTATGTTCCCATAGAGTTTACTTGAAGGAAGGTGAGGGAGACAGGTGTGGTGACCCCCCCCCCCCTCCTACCATCACGACGCTGGGGCCGGGGTTAACGAGCAGTTGAGCAGTTAGTAACCACCATTGGCGGACCGTTGGTCACACGAGGTGTATATATATAGAGGTCAAGACCCGCCCTGGAGAAGTGGCCACCCTGAAGCCATCAACACAGCCACTCTCCTGGTCAACAAAGGTGTCCAGCAGCTGGACACCCTCATAAAGACTGTGAAGCAGTATCCTCCCCCGCGATAACAGCTTGATGGTTAATGCCCGTGCCACCTCTTGGGTGGCTAAATCTTTATCAATCAATCATCAATCGCCCTGGAGAGGTCAGTAAGCGTGTTGTTGTGGTGTAGGGAAGATCGCCCAATTGTGTCGTTAGCGGGTCACCCCCCCAGTGGACCGCGGATCAGTGCCTGGTCGTTCAGTCGTGCCCAGCTCGGCTTAGCCAATCAGGACGCGGCCTGAACACCCCCAACTATGGTGAGTACTTGAATTATTTGTTCCTTTGTTCAATCATCTTCATATAACTCCTCCTAATTCACAAGGATTATTTTGTGTGGAAAAAAAGTATATATATATATATATTTATCCCATGTGGTATCTACTCATCTACTTATGTGGTTTTCATGTGGTTTTTCATGTTGTATTAGGGATAATACAATGTGTATAACCGGTCCAGTATGAGGGATAATACAGTGTGTATAACTGGTTCAGTATGAGGGATAATACAGTGTGTATAACTGGTTCAGTATGAGGGATAATACAATGTGTATAACTGGTTCAGTATGAGGGATAATACAATGTGTATAACCGGTCCAGTATGAGGGATAATACAGTGTGTATAACTGGTTCAGTATGATTCATAATACAATGTGTATAACCGGTCCAGTATGAGGCATAATACAGTGTGTATAACCGGTCCAGTATGATTCATAATACAATGTGTATAACCGGTCCAGTATGAGGCATAATACAGTGTGTATAACTGGTCCAGTATGATTCATAATACAATGTGTATAACCGGTCCAGTATGAGGGATAATACAGTGTGTATAACCGGTCCAGTATGATTCATAATACAATGTGTATAACCGGTCCAGTATGAGGGATAATACAGTGTGTATAACCGGTCCAGTATGATTCATAATACAATGTGTATAACCGGTCCAGTATGAGGGATAATACAGTGTGTATAACCGGGGTCGTGTTGGAGAGCAAAAGTATGCGTTGTATCAGGCGGGAAATACATTATACACTATACTCTCCTGCCCTTTGTATTTTTTTTTATAGTTGCCATATTTAGAGTTGTGTATTTTTTATCATTTCTCTAAGCCCAATTGTTTTAAATAATTGCGAATTGTTTACGTAATTTTCTCGTAATTCTTGTGCAATTTGGTTCTATAGAAAATTTTCAGAAAATGTTTGGGGGAGGGGGGGGGGAGGGGTGTTGAATTGTTATTGTGGTTATCTTGAGGTTATCTTGAAATGATTTCGGGGCTTAGTGTCCCCGCGGCCCGGTCCTCGATCAGGCCTCCACTCCCAGGAAGCAACCTGTGACAGCTGACTAACTCCCAGGTACCTATTTACTGCTAGATAACAGGGGGGGGGGGCAGCATCAGGATGAAAGAAACTCAGCCCATTGTTTCTCGCCGGCGCCCGGGATCAAACCCGGGACCAGTTGTATGTCAGTTTTTTGCCATAAAATTGCCACACGATATCAATTATTGCCATATACCGCCACACCAAAAGAATCTCGACAATTATACCACGTCGCAACAGTTTGTTTGTGTCAACTATTTTGGTTTGTTTGTTTGTAACGTGATCTATTTGTTTGCACTGTTATGTATTTAATGTGAGCAAAATTGGTTAGGATTTTATATTTGATCTATTGGGAAGGTGGGAGGGGGGGGGGAAGGGGGGGGGAAGGGGGGGGGGAAGGGGGGGGGAGAGGGGGGGGGTTTAAAGGTAGGGAGGACAAACTCTTGCTTACATTCCCCCTGTTTGACTTTATAATTTATATTTATAAAGTATAAAAGTAATGTAAATGACTTTATAATTGATAAACTCACAGGGTTAAGTAATCGCTAAATGAGTGTTTCGTGGCGAGACCCAAGTGCTGAAGCCCAACCTCCCAACGACGGTGATTGCAAACATGCGCGCACACGCACGCACGCACAAAACCAGTATCTATGCGCTCACGCACACACGCACGCACAAAACCAGTATCTATGCGCTCACGCACACACGCACGCACAAAACCAGTATCTATGCGCTCACGCACACACGCACGCACAAAACCAGTATCTATGCGCTCACGCACACACGCACGCACAAAACCAGTATCTATGCGCTCACGCACACACGCACGCACAAAACCAGCATCTATGCGCTCACGCACACACGCACGCACAAAACCAGTATCTATGCGCTCACGCACACACGCACGCACAAAACCAGTATCTATGCGCTCACGCACACACGCACGCACAAAACCAGTATCTATGCGCTCACGCACACACGCACGCACAAAACCAGTATCTATGCGCTCACGCACACACGCACGCACAAAACCAGTATGTGTGTGTGTTGATATCATGCACACCTCTTCATGCAGATATCATGCTCTTCATGTTGATATCCTCAACCCCCTTCAGTTAAAACACCTTGACTGACCTGCGGTGACCTTCGTTAACCTGTAAAAGGTGTGTGTGTGTGTGGGGGGGGGGGGCGGAGTGTCACTCCACTAACGAGGTCACTCCACTAACGAGGTGGTTACGCATCTTATTAACCCCTCTAACACCATCTCTTAAACTGGTAGGATGATGGGCTGATAAAATATTCGTTCTTATATCTCACTAAGAAACATTTTTTTTTCCAAATCGAGGCATTCTTGCGTTGGTCTTACAAAGCAACTAGAGAACAAATTGGAGAACAAGAACGCAAGAGAGAGTATCGATGAACGAGAACACTTCAGTGGAATAAGACCCTCCCTAAAATATATATATATATATAGCATCTAATCTAATGGAAAATATCCGACAGAACGCATCCGTGAAAAATAATTTATCGGGTGAAGACCCACGAGTTGAGATCCGGTGAGAGAAAGGATTTAGAGAAAGAGATGCGAGAGAAAGCAAGGCAGCTGGAGGACTGAAGCTTCCCCCAAGAGAAAGGGACTCGGGGAAAGCCCTGATGAGGACTCTCAGGGTTGACTCCTTGACGTATTTGCATAATTAGATTCTTTGGGACCTCCGGAACGAGGGGTCAAGAGTCGGGTAGGAAAGAGTTTGTTTGTTCTGAGAGTAAGGTTTGTGATTCTGTGTCTGTGGGGGTTCTGTTTGGGGGTTCTGTGTACTCTCTCTCTACCTCCCACATTTCTTCCCCCTTCTCCCTCTATCTCTCCTCCTCTCTCTTTCTCTCTGTCTCTCCTCCCTCTTTTTCCCTCCCTCTCTTTCTTCTCTGTCTCTCTCTCAGTCCGTTTTCCCTCTTCAAATATGAGCCACACACACACACACACACACACACACACACACACACACACACACACACACACACACACACACACACACACACACACACACACACACACACACACACACACACACACACACACACACACACACACACATTCACACACCGAGAAGCAACAGAAGAATCCATGGTATAATAGGGCATGTATGGAAGCAAAGAAACTGAACAAAAGGGCGTGGAGGAACTTCCGGAATAACAGAACACCAGAAAGCAGAGAGAGATAGAGTCTCTCAAGGGAATCGACAGGGTAGATAAAGACAGGCTATTTAACACAAGGGGCACACGCACAAGGGGACACAAGTGGAAACTGAGTGCCCAAATGAGCCACAGAGATATTAGAAAGAACTTTTTTAGTGTCAGAGTGGTTGACAAATGGAATGCATTAGGAAGTGATGTGGTGGAGGCTGACTCCATACACAGTTTCAAGTGTAGATATGATAGAGCCCAATAGGCTCAGGAACCTGTACACCAGTTGATTGACGGTTGAGAAGCGGGACCAAAGAGCCAGAGCTCAACCCCCGCAAGCACAACTAGGTGAGTAACTAGGTGAGTACACACACACACACTCTTTATTACTAAATTGCGTCAGCCAACACATGCGAGGTCTATAGACAGTATTCACCTATGCAATCCCTCCATGTAAGCACACAGGAATTGCAATGGCATGTTGACAAACATTAAGGGGGGGGGGGGGCAACTCTGCATTGCATCAGTGTGAAAGAGAAAATGTAAACACAGCACTCATCCACGAAGTGAAAACATGGGTTTTTTCCCCGTTCGTGCTACGATTGGCGTCACTCATTTTCACATGAGTAACGATTCACTCATTCTCGCATGAATAACCAATCATAATGAGTGACTGTGGCAGAAGAGACATGACACATTATGTCTTGACTGACTCTTCTTACAAACGTTACAGCTAACAAAAACACCCAGATTTCGTACCAATTATCAATGACATATTTGATACAAGTATGATCACATGGTATCGAGCTGAAGTAATGACACCTAGAACACACAGACACTGATCTTTGACCAGAATTCGTGAAAGAGAACTGGGTATCTTCTTGAGGTTATCTTGAGATGATTTCGGGGCATTTTAGTGTTCCCGCGGCCCGGCCCTCGACCAGGCCTCCACCCCCAGGAAGCAGCCCGTGACAGCTGACTAACACCCAGGTACCTATTTTACTGCTAGGTAACAGATAGTGAATAGTGAACAGGATTGCAATATCTTTTTTGGCGCTCTGGGTAGAGAGGAATCTACTAGCACAGACGTTACCCTGGAACACGAACATAGAACAATGAAGATATCATGGATAATCTGATAAATATCAGTCAAAATAAGAAAGGTATTGATAAGATGTTTGATACCAATCCTTCCTGAAGAATCGAGACTAATTCCTGAAGTAAAGAATTTGGTTAGAATGACAGAATAGGCTCCCAATGGTCATCAACTTGCAACATCGAAGTCAAAAATGGCAAATTGATTGTTTCAAATTCATCGGATTATATATCAAGCGATGGTAACTACTTAATAGCCAGTTCGAAGACAGTTGTTAATGAAGACATTCAGGGAACGTGTCATGAACGTCAGCACTTAGGATAGGTTTGTTCAGCAACTTGGAAACTTTGTGAATTCAATCTGGTAGAAAAAGGATTTCTGGGGATATTCCAGGTGCTGATGTGGTATATTCCAGGAGCTGAGGTGGTATATTCCAGGTGCTGATGTGGTATATTCCAGGTGCTGATGTGGTATATTCCAGGTGCTGATGTGGTATATTCCAGGTGCTGATGTGGTATATTCCAGGTGCTGAGGTGGGATATTCCAGGAGCTGAGGTGGTATATTCCAGGTGCTGATGTGGTATATTCCAGGAGCTGAGGTGGTATATTCCAGGTGCTGAGGTGGTATATTCCAGGTGCTGATGTGGTATATTCCAGGTGCTGATGTGGTATATTCCAGGAGCTGAGGTGGTATATTCCAGGAGCTGAGGTGGTATATTCCAGGTGCTGAAGTGGTATATTCCAGGTGCTGATGTGGTATATTCCAGGAGCTGAGGTGGTATATTCCAGGTGCTGAAGTGGTATATTCCAGGTGCTGATGTGGTATATTCCAGGTGCTGATGTGGTATATTCCAGGTGCTGAAGTGGTATATTCCATATTCTTGACTGGACGCTTTATCTCTTTCTTCACATCTACAGTTTAATGCCATTTATGCTGAGCTAAACCTTTTTACCTCGTATCTCTCTCTCTCTCCCCCTATTTTGGTATATAATTTTGGATGCTGCCCCTTTTGAATGCTGTTTTTTGGGGGATGTTGACCCTTTTTTAATGACTCTTTTGAATGGCTTTTTATATATATATGTGCTAACCCTCTCGCCCATTTCTCAAGCATCCTCTTTCCTCCATGTCAGTCGGTTGCCCAAGAGAAGATTTTATAATTCTCACCATAATTCCCTCTTTTGTGGTCAAGTTCCTCCTTTTTGCCCCATACTTCCAGCTCCCTCAGTGCTGTATTGGATGGTCCAGTAAATACCCATTGGGTTAGGTTTTATTTACAGCTCTCTCTCTCTCTCTCTCTCTCTCTCTCTCTCTCTCTCTCTCTCTCTCTCTCTCTCTCTCTCTCTCTCTCTCTCTCTCTCTCTCTCTCTCTCTCTCTCTCTCTCTCTCTCTCTCTCTCTCTCTCTCTCTCTCTCTCTCTCTCTCTCTCTCTCTCTCTCTCTCTCTCTCTCTCTCTCTCTCTCTCTCTCTCTGTCTCTCTCTCTCTCTCCCTCTCTCTCTCTCTGTCTCTCTCTCTGTCTGTCTCTCTCTCTCTCTCTCTCTCTCTCTCTCTCTCTCTCTCTCTCTCTCTCTCTCTCTCTCTCTCTCTCTCTCTCTCTCTCTCTCTCTCTCTCTCTCTCTCTCTCTCTCTCTCTCTCTCTCTCTCTAGTGGACGTTTGACATAAAATTCAGTCATTACTTTCATCACAAAAGTACCCATGCCTTGACAGTCTCCAGATGGGGTAAAGCACAGTGTGAGTTAACCTAGAACAAGTTTACCTAGAACCACCCGAAGCTCTGCCGCAAATACCCATCCACCTCGCCAGAAAGACGTCTCAATAAAACGACTCTTGAGAGTCCCTCTGGGGCTCAATAATAACCTCTAGAGGAGCAATATAATTAAAGAACAACTTGACTTTCCTCTGCACCACTCGAGTTGACGTGCTCAGGCTTGACGGCACATTCACAAATCTTGTTCCACTTGACGGGAGAACGGAGAGTCCATTTTTGGTGAGTCTTTAATAGGAAACTGGGCCACAGAGGTCGGGGAGGGGGGGTGAGGGTAGGTGAAATAGGGTGAGGGAGGGAGAGAGAGAGAGAGAGAGAGAGAGAGAGAGAGAGAGAGAGAGAGAGAGAGAGAGAGAGAGAGAGAGAGAGAGAGAGAGAGAGAGAGAGAGAGAGAGAGAGAGAGAGAGAGAGAGAGAGAGAGATATGCACGGGGGGGGGATGAATAGGGTGAACAACCCAGCGGGTGTTCTTCATATTGCGGGGAGTTGTTCATGCTGTCACTATGGCGGTGTGTTCACTCACAGGATGAGTGGCGCTGCCCAATACTGTCACTATGGCGGTGTGTTCACTCACAGGATGAGTGGCGCTGCCCAATACTGTCACTATGGCGGTGTGTTCACTCACAGGATGAGTGGCGCTGCCCAATACTGTCACTATGGGGGTGTGTTCACTCACAGGATGAGTGGCGCTGCCCAATACTGTCACTATGGCGGTGTGTTCACTCACAGGATGAGTGGCGCTGCCCAATACTGTCACTATGGCGGTGTGTTCACTCACAGGATGAGTGGCGCTGCCCAATACTGTCACTATGGCGGTGTGTCCACTCACAGGGTGAGTGACGCTGCCCAATACTGTCACTATGGCGGTGTGTTCACTCACAGGGTGAGTGGCGCTGCCCAATACTGTCACTATGGCGGTGTGTCCACTCACAGGATGAGTGACGCTGCCCAATACTGTCACTATGGCAGCGTGTCCACTCACAGGATGAGTGACGCTGCCCAATACTGTCACTATGGCGGTGTGTCCACTCACAGGATGAGTGGCGCTGCCCAATACTGTCACTATGGCGGTGTGTCCACTCACAGGATGAGTGCCGCTGCCCAATACTGTCACTATGGCGGTGTGTCCACTCACAGGATGAGTGACGCTGCCCAATACTGTCACTATGGCGGTGTGTCCACTCACAGGGTGAGTGGCGCTGCCCAATACTGTCACTATGGCGGTGTGTCCACTCACAGGATGAGTGGCGCTGCCCAATACTGTCACTATGGCAGCGTGTCCACTCACAGGATGAGTGACGCTGCCCAATACTGTCACTATGGCGGCGTGTCCACTCACAGGATGAGTGACGCTGCCCAATACTGTCACAATGGCAGCGTGTCCACTCACAGGATGAGTGACGCTGCCCAATACTGTCACTATGGCAGCGTGTCCACTCACAGGATGAGTGACTATACCAGCCCTCCGACAGCAAAATGAAAAACATTAACCCACTAAACAGGCTGACGCCACCACCAACAAACTGGTTGATCTAAGAGGGAGCTGATATACCAGAATAATGCAATATTATCTTCTATCCAATTGGCCGTTATCTTGGCATCTCTGGATCCGCTTGCACCGACCATACTTACGCAAACAACTTGCTGTATCAGTCGAAAATTAATTCAGGGATTGCAAATTGCACATTGAAATTAATATTAATGGGGTCACCTGTATCAGATGTATTTGTGCAATGTTGAGTCGGGAAAACTATTTCATTTAAAATTTTAATTGATTGCCTGGTAATTGAATGTTAAAATATTTGTTTCACATTTTGATATGTTGCAAATTAGAAAATGAGATTGTGGGAATATCTGTATTAGAAAATTCCACAGGAAAAGGGGTAAATTTGCTTTAGAATATTTTAAATCTCATTTGAATTTTTTAAAATGGATTCTAATTTAGGTGTGTGTGTGTGCGTTCACCTAGTTGTGCTTGCGAGGGTTGAGCTCTGGCTCTTTCGGCCCGCCTCTCAACTGTCAATCAACTGTTTCTACTACTACCTTTTTTTTTTCCACACCACACACACACACACACACACACACACACACACATGTGTTTATAGAGAGGTTTATGACGAAAGATGAGCAAACAGCCCACAAAAATAGATGGCAACAACGACTCCGAGCTAGCCTCTCAGGAAGTCTCACCTCCCAGGTCACATCCCAGGTCACCTCCCAGACCACCTCCCAGGTCACCTCCCAGGTCGCATCCTCCCCAACTCAGCCCTCCTATACATCCCCCCTGCCTCAGCCTCCCAAAACCCCCCTGTCCCTTCCACATTTGCACCTCCACAACGATTCCCCTGCCCCTGCTACATCACACTTGTCAGCGACCCCAGTGGGTCAAGCCATGCCCTCCCCAAACCCACCTTCCCATCCCCCCTCCCCAAATACCCCTTCCTACTCCCCTGCCCCTTCTACCCCATTGACTTCAATTCCATCTACTCCATCCCAGCTTCCACTGCATCCCTCTTCCACTCACCCCCAAACCCCACCCAACCCTCACCCCTCCTATGCACCTCCAGCCCACATTTAACCCCCTCACCTTGTGACCCCCTAACACCTTCCCCCATCTCCCTCTTCCCCTCTTCTACCCCAAAACCCCCACCTACCCCCGATTCCCCCCTAACTAATATACCCTCTCTTCCACTCCCAGCACCCATGCTCCATTCTCATCTCAGCTCTCCGCCCTCAGTATCCCTCTTCCCCCCAACCTCTCAACCTCTATCTGACTCTCAGTCTCACTCTATTTCTCAACCCCCCTATGCTATTCAGACCCCTAACTTTCAGACCCATTATGCCCTTCCTACCCCCCTAGATGCCCAGACCCCATTCGCCTACCAGGCACTCCCAGGCACCCCCCTAGCACCCCCCCACTCACCCCCACAGCCCCCACTTGCCCCCCAGACACCCCCCAGTTCCCCCCAGACCCCTGGTGAAAGGGGGAACTCTGACACCCGAGTTTCCAAGAAGAGTCTCAAGGTTTGGTACACCAATGCTGATGGGGTAGCCAATAAAGCAGAAGAGATAAAAGAAAGAGTTAGTGAGGCAGACCCAGACATAGTGGCAATAGTGGAAACTAAAATAAATGGCATGATCTCGGATGCAATCTTTCCAGAGGGGTACCAGGTGATAAGAAAAGAAAGGACACAGAGACAGGGAGGAGGTGTGGCACTACTAATAAAGCGGAAATGGAAGTTTGATGAGCTGGAAAATCCGGGTACCAATGAAAGCACAAGCTTCATACATGGAACTCTGACAGTGGATGGGAAGAAGATTGTAATCTTGATACTCTACAATCCCCCACCAAACAGTAGAAGGCCCAGGCAGGAGTACGAGGACAGCAACAAGACATGTATGGATGAACTGCAGAGGGCAGCAACTTTAGCGCATAGAATGAGAGCGAAGCTGCTGGTCATGGGGGACCTAAATCACGGAGAGATAGATTGGGAAACGAGGAATCCCCATGGCGGGGAGGAGACCTGGGGAGCGAAGCTGGTAGACGTTATTGACAGGAATTTCCTAACACAGCATGTGAATGAAGATACTAGGGAAAGAGGAGGGGATACGCCCAGCCTATTAGATCTCATTATCACTCAGAATGTAGAAGACATCGAGCAGTTGGAACATGAAATACCACTAGGAGCTAGTGACCATTGTGTCCTAGTCTTTGACTACATGATGGAGCTTAAAATTGTGACCAAAGGACAAGAGGTCCGGGAAAGGAGACTTAATTACAGAAAAGGGGACTACAGAAGGATAAGGGACTACCTGGGAGAAGTGCAGTGGGAGGAAGAACTTAGAGGAAAAACAGTGCAAGGTATGATGAACCAAGTCATATTGAAATGCAAGGAGGCTGAAGATAGATTTATTCCAACAATAAAGGAAAAAAGCAGGAGGGAATATAATAACCCATGGTTTAATAGACAGTGTCAGGAAGCAAAGGTGAGAAGCAGGAGGGAGTGGAGGAAGTACAGAAGACAAAGGACAGAGGACAACAGGATTAGATGTAACAGAGCTAGGAATGATTACATTAACATAAGACGAGTGTCGGAAAGAAATTATGAGAACGATATTGCAGTCAAAGCGAAAAAGCAACCAAAATTACTACATAGCCATATAAGAAGGAAGATGTCGGTAAATGACCAAGTGACAAGACTGAGGAAAACAGAAGGGGCATATACAGAAAGCGACAAGGAAATCTGCGAGGTACTGAATGCAAAATTCCATGGAGTGTTCACAACCGAGCCTGAGCAGCTCCCATTGTTAGAAGAGATTACCCAAGATGAAAGACTATCAGATATAGAGGTGACAGCAGAGGATGTAATGAAACAGTTGACAACACTGGACGCAAATAAAGCTGTTGGACCAGACAAAGTATCACCGTGGATACTTAAAGAGGCAGCGCAGGCTCTCAGCGTGCCTCTGGCAATGATCTTTAATGAGTCACTTATGTCGGGAGAATTGCCCAGTTGCTGGAAGGAGGCAAATGTCGTACCGATTTTCAAAAAGGGTGATAGGGAGGAGGCACTTAACTACAGACCCGTATCACTGACAAGCATCCCCTGCAAAATACTTGAAAGAATAATTAGGCTAAGACTTGTTGAGCACCTGGAGAGCATTGGGTTTGTAAACAAGCACCAACATGGGTTCTGGACAGGGAAATCATGCCTAACAAACCTTTTAGAATTCTATGATAAAGTAACAAGGATAAGGCAGGACAGAGAAGGCTGGGCAGACTGCATATTTCTTGACTGCCAAAAGGCCTTTGATACGGTACCGCACATGAGACTGCTATACAAACTTGAGAGGCAGGCAGGAGTAAGCGGAAAGGCCCTAGTATGGGTGAAGAACTACCTAACAGGAAGGAGCCAGAGGGTAATGGTAAGGGGCGAAAAGTCGAACTGGCGAACAGTAACAAGTGGAGTACCTCAAGGATCGGTGCTGGGACCAATCCTCTTTCTAATTTACGTAAATGATATGTTTACAGGGGTGGAATCATACATGTCAATGTTTGCAGATGACGCAAAATTAATGAGAAGAGTTGTGACAGACGAAGATTGTAGGATCCTCCAAGAGGACTTAAACAGGCTGCAGAGATGGTCAGGGAAATGGCCACTGGAGTTTAACACCAGTAAATGTAAAGTTATGGAAATGGGATCAGGTGACAGGAGACCAAAGGGACAGTACACAATGAAGGGGAACAGTCTACCTGTAACGATTCGAGAAAGAGACCTGGGAGTGGATGTGACACCTAATCTAACTCCTGAGGCACATATAAATAGGATAACGACAGCAGCGTACTCTACACTGGCGAAAATTAGAACTTCATTCAGAAACCTAAATGAGGAAGCTTTTAGGGCGCTTTACACTGCCTACGTGAGACCCGTCTTAGAGTATGCCGCGCCATCATGGAGCCCCCACCTGAAGAAACACATAAAGAAACTGGAGAAGGTTCAGAGGTTTGCGACGAGGCTTGTCCCAGAGCTACGAGGGATGGGATATGAAGAGCGGCTGAAGGAACTGAACCTTACGACACTAGAGAAAAGAAGGGAGAGAGGAGATATGATAGGGACATATAAAATACTCAGGGGAATTGACAAAGTGGAAATAGATGAAATGTTCACACGTAATAATAACAGAACGAGGGGACATGGGTGGAAACTGGAAACTCAGATGAGTCACAGAGATGTTAGGAAGTTTTCTTTTAGCGTGAGAGTAGTGGAAAAATGGAATGCACTTGGGGAACAGGTTGTGGAAGCAAATACTATTCATACTTTTAAAACTAGGTATGATAGGGAAATGGGACAGGAGTCATTGCTGTAAACAACCGATAGCTAGAAAGGCGGGATCCAAGAGTCAATGCTCGATCCTGCAAGCACATATAGGTGAGTACATATAGGTGAGTACACACACACACACACACACACACACACACACACACACACACACACACGTTTCAAGTGTAGATATGATAGAGCCCAGTAGGCTCAGGAACCTGAACACCTGTTGATTGACAGTTGAGAGGCGGGACCAAAGAGCCAGAGCTCAACCCCTGCAAGCACAACTAGGTGAGTACACACACACACACACCAGGAAGCAGCCCGTGACAGCTGACTAACTCCCAGGTACCTATTTACTGCTAGGCAACAGGGGCATTGGATGAAAGAAACTCTGCCCATCGTTTCTCGCCAGCGCCCGGGATCGAACCCTGGACCACAGGATCACGTGTCCAGCGTGCTGTCCGCTCAGCCACCGGCTCCCATGAGCCCCGTGTGTGTGTACTCACCTAATTGTGTTTGCGGGGGTTGAGCTATCTCAACCGTGAGTAGTGAGTCTTACTATCGACTCACGACCAATTTCCTCTATCATATCTGCACTGCGTTTGCGTCCCGCCGGGGAACCGAACCCGGGTCCTAGAATTATGAGTCGAAGATGTTGACCACTGAACCGCGTGTGTGAATGCGCGCGCTAACTCGTATATTTTCGCGTGCGCGTGTGTGCGTGAGAACCCGCGTATATTCAACTAGAGTCGCGTGTTGCTCTGTAGTGAATAAGAAACTGCCCAAGAGTTTAGACCTCCTGTCTGGTCTATTGTGCCATCAACTGTGTAACTATGTCATTGACTCAAGTGAACTGGAAGACATCCTAATCGTTTATCTTACATTTGCTTATCCATTTTTAAGAAAAAAGAATGATAATTTGATTTATCATTAGTGTTTTCTAAGCTGCATATCTCACGAACCTTTTCCTCTGTGGTTGTGGATGATAGACAGTTGATATTTACGAATTCGTGAATTGAAACATGTGTCATATGTGGTGAAGCTGCCTGTAGCCTCATGAAACATGTGTCATATGTGGTGTAGCAGCCTGTAGCCTCATGAAACATGTGTCATATCTGGTGTAGCAGCCTGTAGCCTCATGAAACATGTGTCATATCTGGTGTAGCAGCCTGTAGCCTCATGAAACATGTGTCATATGTGGTGTAGCAGCCTGTAGCCTCATGAAACATGTGTAATATCTGGTGTAGCTGCCTGTAGCCTCATGAAACATGTGTAATATCTGGTGTAGCAGCCTGTAGCCTCATGAAACATGTGTCATATCTGGTGTAGCAGCCTGTAGCCTCATGAAACATGTGTCATATCTGGTGTAGCAGCCTGTAGCCTCATGAAACATGTGTCATATCTGGTGTAGCAGCCTGTAGCCTCATGAAACATGTGTCATATCTGGTGTAGCAGCCTGTAGCCTCTTGAAACATGTGTCATATCTGGTGTAGCAGCCTGTAGCCTCATGAAACATGTGATATGTGGTGAAGCTGCCTGTAGCCTCATGAAACATGTGTCATATCTGGTGTAGCAGCCTGTAGCCTCATGAAACATGTGTCATATGTGGTGTAGCAGCCTGTAGCCTCTTGAAACATGTGTCATATGTGGTGAAGCTGCCTGTAGCCTCATGAAACATGTGTCATATCTGGTGTAGCAGCCTGTAGCCTCTTGAAACATGTGTCATATGTGGTGAAGCTGCCTGTAGCCTCATGAAACATGTGTCATATCTGGTGTAGCAGCCTGTAGCCTCATGAAACATGTGTCATATCTGGTGTAGCAGCCTGTAGCCTCATGAAACATGTATAATATCTGGTGTAGCAGCCTGTAGCCTCATGAAACATGTATAATATCTGGTGTAGCAGCCTGTAGCCTCATGAAACATGTGTAATATCTGGTGTAGCAGCCTGTAGCCTCATGAAACATGTATAATATCTGGTGTAGCTGCCTGTAGCCTCATGAAACATGTGTAATATCTGGTGTAGCTGCCTGTAGCCTCATGAAACATGTGTAATATCTGGTGTAGCAGCCTGTAGCCTCATGAAACATGTGTCATATCTGGTGTAGCCTCATGAATCATGTATGTGCTTCAATCTCCAATTGAGGCCTGTTGTTTTGTGTATGATGCTGTGTCGTGTGTATGATGCTGTATGGTGTGTGTGATGCTGTGTGGTGTGTGTGAGAGAGAGAGGGAATACGAGCAGCACCTGGCTGTAATAAGACCTTGTTGAGTTACTAAGGCTAACCAACATTGTATATTCTGTCATTAAAGATGTTGCTGGCGCTGAGTTTGTCAACACCGCCCTTGCAACCACTCGTAGTTTAATGCAATAACACAGTTCCCTCCCTTGTCTTGCATTAATTGTTTGCATTTTAAATCGTGCAATGAGTTAGTTTCAAGATCTTCTTTGTCTGAGAAAATCAACTCAAGCTCTATAAGGTGAATTAAGCTCGTTTCTCTAATTGTTATTCCACGTGTTTGGGAGCTCTATCACCGAAGTTGTGTGTCTCTAGTTTCTCTCTCTCGTTTTGATGGGCCAACCTTTTTGAGCAATGCATAATTCTCGGTAACTTTCCATGGGATCTTGCATGTCGCAAACATGTTTCCCTTTTATGGCTCTTCAGGTCCCGCAGCTCAAGAACGAACCTTGTTGCATTTTTTTTATCTGTTTCAGTTCCGTTTAGTGGTTTTTTTCTTCAGGTGAGAGTTCTCTGCTGGGGGGGGGGGGGATATTTTTACCTGAATTTACCTGAAGACGAGATTAGGATTCTTGTAGCATGTTAAAGGTTCCCTCAATGTTCCTGAGGATTTTTTTCTATTGGATTTTGAGCTCAAATATCGTCTTGGTATTTATAACTTCGGCGGATAGGCCTGTTTCAAGTTTTTTTTTTAACCCTGTGGATGAAAAAAAATCTTTTTTTCAGTCCTACATTGTGGCTTGTTGGGCTTGAAGCTGTTGAGCCTTGTATGTGTCACATATGACCTTTTAACAGAAGGTGTCGGGATTAATATCCTCCAACTTGTTCAGTACGTTCAAGATCTCGTCAAGATCAGCGTTGTCATGTCTGGTTTGCAATGTTTATAGTCATGTGGGCGTCAACCGTTCCTAGTAAGAGAGTTGACTTCGTTCTGGGATGATTTTTGTCCCTCTGGGTGGTACAGTCTCCAAAGTATATATCACACATATAAATATAAAGTATGTATACTTTATACATATAAAATATATATGTTCTTCTCAAGGTTAGGCCTCCGTGCGTGGTCATGGTAGTCTAAATGGAGAGCAACAAAGACTTTGGTGAGTCTAAGAAAGACTAAGAAAGTAGTTTATTAACCACTTTCTTTTCCTTGAAGTCTAAGGATTGTATGACTTTTCGTAAAGTTTAAGTGGCTACTTTTACAGCAGCTCCCACTTGTACAACTTTCAGTGTCCACCGGATCAAATCTTCTATGTCCTCTTCTTCGCCAATCTGGTGTATGGTGGAGTTGTTGATATAATAGTCGTGATGTACATTGTTATGCAACATATGCAAGGTCTTGCAGTTTTAAATATTGAAAAAGCATTTGCCAGTCGTCTGATCATCTGTGGGGTTCAAGTAGATCTCCTGGTCAAGGCTCAATGACGTTTTTGGTTCTTGCTTTACCTCGTATCTTAGAGTCACGTGCGAGTCTTACGATGTGGTTTGTAAGATTCTTATCTGTGTCACTGATGAGTGACCAGGGAGTGGCCCCAAGATGGAACTCCATCTTGGAGTTCTTGTGGTGAGTGATGCGGTACTCCAATCACCACATTTTTCCAATCAGATTCACTCCCCTATTTAGGAAGATCCTTTGCTTTTATCGTATGTAATTTCCTTGTTAGTTTTCCATGGGGTACCGTGGAAACTAACCGGATTGTACAAATGTTTGTTTGTACTCCACAATGTTTCTGTTACTTAGCAGTAAAATAGGTACCTGGGTGTTAGTCAGCTGTCACGGGCTGCTTCCTGGGGGTGGAGGCCTGGTCGAAGACCGGGCCGCGGGGGACACTAAAAAGCCCCGAAATCATCTCAAGATAACCTCAAGATACATATGGACTTCAGAGAAATCATTATGTACTGGAAGCCCTTTGTCTGAATAGCATGTGAGCTAAGGCAAGATTGATTTCTAACAAAACCACGTTGATTTGATTTTTCTGGACTGTGCTCTGTATGATGATGGATGAGTCCCGTCTTGTCTTAAAAGTCTCTTCGTGTGCTTGCTGGTACGCGAAGTTACGCTGATTGGTCGGCAGTTTTCCGCTGAGGTCTTTTTGCCCTTGCTGAAGATGGGGTGAGATTTGCATATATTCAATCTCGGGCAAACTTTCTCTTGGTCCTGGGATTTTCTGAGTCATAGTTTCATTGGTGGACACAGTTCGTCAGTTAGTGCCTTTGCGATGTTGGGTTGAATTCCATCCTCACCTGGGACTTTGGATTCCATTAATTTGTCAGTGCTCTTCCCGTTTCTTTGCCATGTTATGGGAATATTTCTTAATTCGTTTTCCTCACTTGCTTCAGACACTTATAACTTGGTTGATTTCATCTTTTAAAGAGTTCTATTGTCTTTTCTCTTGGTTCTACTTCTTACATAAGCATGTATGCGGAAGTATATCGAGTAGGAAAATGGAACGAAAGTTCCGAACGTTTCCGTGTTTCAACACATTATCACGGAAATGCTGTAACCGAATCACGTGTTTTTTTTTTGTGATTATTCTGCATAAGCATATATATATATATTTTATATATTATATAAAATGTTTTGCTTATCAGTCTTATCTCCTTTTAAAAGGGTCTTTATATTTGAGGCAATTTTTCCGGTTTTCTCTCTCCGAAGGTTTTGAATCTGTCCCCAAAGGTTCTGAATCTGTCCCCGAAGGTTCTGAATCTGTCCCCAAAGGTTTTGAATCTGTCCCCAAAGGTTCTGAATCTGTCCCCAAAGGTTCTGAATCTGTCCCCAAAGGTTCTGAATCTGTCCCCAAAGGTTCTGAATCTGTCCCCAAAGGTTCTGAATCTCTCCCCAAAGGTTCTGAATCTCTCCCCAAAGGTTCTGAATCTCTCCCCAAAGGTTCTGAATCTCTCCCCAAAGGTTCTGAATCTCTCCCCAAAGGTTCTGAATCTGTCCCCAAAGGTTCTGAATCTCTCCCCAAAGGTTCTGAATCTCTCCCCAAAGGTTCTGAATCTGTCCCCAAAGGTTCTGAATCTCTCACCAAAGGTTTTGAATCTCTCCCCAAAGGTTCTGAATCTGTCCCCAAAGGTTCTGAATCTCTCCCCAAAGGTTCTGAATCTCTCACCAAAGGTTCTGAATCTCTCACCAAAGGTTCTGAATCTCTCACCAAAGGTTCTGAATCTCCCACCAAAGGTTCTGAATCTCTCCCCAAAGGTTCTGAATCTCTCCCCAAAGGTTCTGAATCGGTTTCCTCAACGTCACCAACAATTTCAGTGTTTCCTGCAGATTGCCTGACCACCCTGGGGGAATCTTCTGCTTTACCACATGTATAAAGTCCCCCAAGATTGCTTCTTATTGATAGTTGCAATAAGATTATTGAAGATCCTTAAGTGGCATTATAGGTTCCTCCTGACCCTCTTGTGGTCCATTTCTGCTTTCGTCGACTTTATTCCTCTCTATTCTATTTTTTTGTTCCCATATATTCCCCAATGGCAGTGCTGGATTCATTGACTTGGCTATTGCATGCAATGCAGTCAAATTTAAGGATGGTTTTGTCTTCGGGTTTCTCATTGTTGCATGCACTGAGTAATACTTTGATTGTGTTTATATTTTGAGCTGGTGCAAAAATTTGCAACACTCACACACCTGATTGCTTGTATAGCCTATATACCTTTCATGCCCATAACAATACCTGTGTCACTAATACATCTTTATTCAATTGCAGGATCAATATATGTATATATATATATATATATATATATATATATATATATATATATATATATATATATAATGTTATTCTTGAAGTGATTAGTTATTTGAACTTAAAATATTATGCCTAGCTTACGGTCACCTCAACGTTACTTTGCACGGACTGGAGTTAAACTCTAAGAACCACTTGCTAGACTTTTAATTAAATTGAGGCCGTCCTGGAAGTTTTAATGAGATCATCCAACGTGTTTATCCTCCTCATAATTTTGGCGCCTGTGTGAGGGAGTTTGTGTGCAATAGCAGCGTGTTTCTTTACGCTAGCGTGCGGGATATCGACGTTACTGTTTTCACGCGGGTTTGTGTTACATTACCTGATATGTCTTGCCTCGCGCCAGACGGAACGAAGCCCCTTATAAAAACACCTTGAGGGTGTTCGGTTAGTTCCGGGTGGAGGCTCTTACTTATGATTTATTCCGGTGATTTGGTTCATTTATGATGTACTCTGTACTTTATCCTGTGGGTGGTGGTGGAGCCTATATTTCATCCTGTGGGTGGTGGTGGAGCCTATATTTCATCCTGTGGGTGGTAGTGGACCCCATACCCATCCTGTGGGACGTAGTGAACCCCATACCCATCCTGCGTGTGGTAATGGACCCCATACCCATCCTGTGGGTGGTAGTGGACCCCATACTCCATCCTGTGGGTGGTAGTGGACCCCATACCCATCCTGTGGGTGGTAGTGGACCCCATACCCATCCTGTGAGTGGTAGTGGACCCTATACTCCATCCTGTGGATGGTAGTGGACTCCATACTCCATCCTGTGGCTGGTAGTGTACCTCATACCCATCCTGTGGGTGGTAGTGGACCCCATACCCCATCCTGTGGGTGGTAGTGGACCCCATACTCCATCCTGTGGATGGTAGTGGACTCCATACTCCATCCTGTCGATGGTAGTGGACCACATACTCCATCCTGTGGATGGTAGTGGACCCCATACCCCATCCTGTGGGTGGTAGTGGACCCCATACTCCATCCTGTGAGTGGTAGTGGACCCCATACTCCATCCTGTGGATGGTAGTGGACCCCATACTCCATCCTGTGAGTGGTAGTGGACCACATACTCCATCCTGTGAGTGGTAGTGGACTCCATACCCATCCTGTGGGTGGTAGTGGACCCCATACTCCATCCTGTGGATGGTAGTGGACCCCATACTCCATCCTGTGAGTGGTAGTGGACCCAATACTCCATCCTGTGGATGGTAGTGGACCCCATACCCATCCTGTGGGTGGTAGTGGACCCCATACCCATCCTGTGGATGTTTAGTGGACCACATACTCCATCCTGTGAGTGGTAATGGACCACATACTCCATCCTGTGAGTGGTAGTGGACCACATACTCCATCCTGTGAGTGGTAATGGACCACATACTCCATCCTGTGGATGGTAGTGGACCACATACTCCATCCTGTGGACGGTAGTGGACCCCATACCCATCCTGTGGGTGGTAGTGGACCCCATACCCATCCTGCGTGTGGTAATGGACCCCATACCCATCCTGTGGGTGGTAGTGGACCCCATACTCCATGCTGTGGGTGGTAGTGGACCCCATACCCATCCTGTGGGTGGTAGTGGACCCCATACCCATCCTGTGAGTGGTAGTGGACCCTATACTCCATCCTGTGGATGGTAGTGGACCCCATACTCCATCCTGTGGCTGGTAGTGTACCTCATACCCATCCTGTGGGTGGTAGTGGACCCCATACCCCATCCTGTGGGTGGTAGTGGACCCCATACTCCATCCTGTGGATGGTAGTGGACCCCATACCCCATCCTGTGGATGGTAGTGGACCACATACTCCATCCTGTGAGTGGTAGTGGACCCCATACTCCATCCTGTGGATGGTAGTGGACCCCATACCCATCCTGTGGATGTTTAGTGGACCACATACTCCATCCTGTGAGTGGTAATGGACCACATACCCCATCCTGTGGGTGGTAGTGGACCCCATACTCCATCCTGTGGATGGTAGTGGACCCCATACCCCATCCTGTGGATGGTAGTGGACCACATACTCCATCCTGTGAGTGGTAGTGGACCCCATACTCCATCCTGTGGATGGTAGTGGACCCCATACCCATCCTGTGGATGTTTAGTGGACCACATACTCCATCCTGTGAGTGGTAATGGACCACATACCCCATCCTGTGGGTGGTAGTGGACCCCATACTCCATCCTGTGGATGGTAGTGGACCCCATACCCCATCCTGTGGATGGTAGTGGACCACATACTCCATCCTGTGAGTGGTAGTGGACCCCATACTCCATCCTGTGGATGGTAGTGGACCACATACTCCATCCTGTGGACGGTAGTGTACCCCATACTCCATCCTGTGGATGGTAGTGGACCCCATACTCCATCCTGTGGACGGTAGTGGACCCCATACTCCATCCTGTGAGTGGTAGTGGACCACATACTCCATCCTGTGAGTGGTAGTGGACCCCATACCCCATCCTGTACCACTCAGGAATGTGCTGAAGCTATAACAACGACCTGTATTTGTGGTTTCAGGTCAGCAGACTGTCAGAATCTTCAGGGTCAAGGGTACATGGAGCTTTTTTACACCAGTTCTCTGTGTTGTTTACACAGTAAGGTTAATTTAGCTGGTGAGCTGTGTCAAGAGTTAGAGTAGGGTTGATAGGTTGGGGTAGTTAGGTGTTGCGGTGGTCTTATCCCTCCACATGTTGATGGTTCGTCACAACCCTTCAGATGTTAATTGGCCTTAATAACCTCTCAAGAGGGTTATATAAGACTTAAGCTCGACATTATATATATGCACTAATCCTGAGTAATGTTCAGAGCTAAACGGGACGTTTCATTTGCTTACACATTGATGGATTTACCTCTGTGTGTATGGATGTGTATGTGTTTGTAACTGTGTGTGTGTGTGTGTGTGTGTGTGTGTGTGTGTGTGTGTGTGTGTGTGTGTGTGTGTGTGTGTGTGTGTGTGCGCGCGCGTGCGTGCGTGCGTGCCTGCGTATGTGTGTGTTCACCTATTTGTGCCTACTAGAAAATAACACCAATTAGATTACATAAAGATGGGTAGGCTACACATTTCTAGACTTCCGAAGAGTCTTTAACACAGTTCCCCTTAAAAGAGACACAAAACTGAGAAACAGGCGGGAGTGACTGCCGAAATTCTGTATCGTGGGGAGAGTACCTAACAGACAGGAGTCAGAAAGTAATAATGAGAGACGAGAAATCGCATATAAGGCAGGCTAGCGTCCCTTAAAGATCTGACTCAGGACTGACGATCATTTCTCATTGATGAGAAAAGTCTGGGCAGTGGAGGAATGCAGGAAAGCGATAGAAGAAGACTTTTGTAGGGTTGTGGTGGTGGTGGTGCGATGGTGGTAGTGTTGGTGGCGATGGTGGTAGTCGTGGTGAAGGTGGGGGGTTGTGGGTGGGTAGGGGGGAGAGGGAGGAGAGGGGGGAGAGGGGGGAGGGGAGGGGAGGGGGAGGAAGGAAAGGTTAGTCATTTGTCTTTCTTCAAAATTATAAACATTGAAAGAACAATATCTACCTCCCATAATATCTACCTCCCACAATATCTACCACCCACAATATCTGCCTCCCATAATATCTACCTCCCATAATATCTACCTCCACAATATCTACCTCCAACAATATCTACCTCCCTCAATATCTTCCTCCCACAATATCTACCTCTTCAGTATCTACCTCCCACAATATCTACCTCCCTCAATATCTACCTCCCTCAATATCTATCTCCTACAATATCTACCTCCCATAATATCTTCCTCCACAATACCTACATCCCTCAATATCTACCTCCCATAATATCTTCCTCCCACAATATCTACCTCCCATAATATCTACCTCCTCAATATCTACCTCCCATAATATCTACCTCCCTCAATATCTTCCTCCCACAATATCTACCTCCCATAATATCTACCTCCCATAATATCTACCTCCCATAATATCCACCTCCCTCAGTATCTACCTCCCTCAGTATCTACCTCCCTCAATATCTACCTCCCACAATATCTACCGCCTACAATATCTACCTCCCTCAATATCTACCTCAACATCTACCTCCCTCAGTATCTACCTCCCTCAATATCTACCTCCCACAATATCTACCGCCTACAATATCTACCTCCCTCAATATCTACCTCCCATAATATCTACCTCCCACAATATCTACCTCCCATAATATCTACCTCCCTCAATATCTACTTCCCTCAATATCTACTTCCCTCAATATCTACTAGAACCAGCTCGTGCAGTATATATATATATATATATATATATATATATATATATATATATATATATATATATATATATATATATATATATATACACACCGACGTACAACGGAATTAGAAAGTAGAAATCTGAATTAATGAGTTGGACGAACCGGAAAATTATTTTTACGTTACATCTAAGAGATAAACCCAAAAATGTATTAGTATATTTATATATATATTTGAGTAAATATGCTGTTAAGTGCACCACTACATATATGAGTCAGCTTGTGAGTTGGGTGCCAGAGGCATTAGTCAAAGGTCCAGGTATTGACACTCGCTACAGTCTATTTTGGTTCTTAAGTCGCATGACGGTAGATGAGTTGATTTATGAGGTTATGAGGGTTGATTGGTTACTGTTATATGAGTGCTTCTGGTGGCCCCCCGGAGGAGAGGCCTCATAAACACTGACCGGCCTCATAAACACTGACCGGCCTCATATACACTGACCGGCCTCATATACACTGACCGGCCTCATAAATTCTGACCGGCCCTCATAAACTCTGACCGGCCCTCATAAACACTGACCGGCCTCATAAACTCTGACCGGCCTCATATACACTGACCGGCCTCATATACACTGACCGGCCTCATATACACTGACCGGCCTCATAAACACTGACCGGCCTCATATACACTGACCGGCCTCATATACACTGACCGGCCTCATATACACTGACCGGCCTCATATACACTGACCGGCCTCATAAACACTGACTGGCCTCATATACACTGACCGGCCTCATATACACTGACCGGCCTCATATACACTGACCGGCCTCATATACACTGACCGGCCTCATATACACTGACTGGCCTCATATACACTGACCGGCCTCATATACACTGACCGGCCTCATATACACTGACCGGCCTCATATACACTGACCGGCCTCATATACACTGACCGGCCTCATAAACACTGACCGGCCTCATATACACTGACCGGCCTCATATACACTGACCGGCCTCATATACACTGACCAGCCTCAAACACACTGACCGGCCTCATATACACTGACCGGCCTCATATACACTGACCGGCCTCATATACACTGACCGGCCTCATATACACTGACCGGCCTCATATACACTGACCGGCCTCATATACTCTGACCGGCCTCATATACACTGACCGGCCTCATAAACTCTGACCCAAAGTCCATTCCATCCACCCGCCAAACCCTAACTGTTTATATATGAAAAACGGTTTACACACGACTCACAACTGCTGTCGTCCGAACACTTCCGGAACAAGTGCTTCACTGACGACTGGTGTTTGAACCACAACGCTGTAAATGCTTCACTCACGTACTACAAATACAAATAATCGCCAACAGAACCTAAACACCTAACCTAACCTAACCTAACCTAACCTAACCTAACCTAACCTAACCTAACCTAACCTAACCTATGCTTATATATGCCTAACATGCTAATATATTATAATATTATTTTATAGTTGAGAAAATTCCCGTTTTGAATGAATAGTATGTTGACATTTATGAATGCGTCTGTGGGGGTCGACCGCTGGATGGAATGGACTTGAGTCGAGGACGGGTTGCTATAAATGCTTCACCCACGCATTACATATAGAAATAATTAGAACCTAAACACCTAATCTAACCTACGCCAAATTATGCATAATTTTAATTTATGATAAAATATATTTATTTACGGGTAAAAATGGATTATGTTGGTTACTTTCAAATTAGTAAATGCTTCGTTGGGGGTAATTGGCCGCCGCTTGAACGAGCCTAGCCTGGCGATTACGGGAGGAGGAGGAGGGGTGTGCTTTTGATACATGTTGCTTGTTTGTGCAGCGTGATGGTTATTGTTACCAATGTGGGTGATTGTTGTGGTGATGATTGTAGGAGAGAGCTACGGCTATCACCACAATCACCACCACTGGTCAGGTGTGAATGTAGTGTGATCATCTATCTATCAGCCGAATAGTTACAAATCTATCGCCCCAGGGGACTGGTCCCAGCGTCCCAGTTACCTTCGAAGAGTTGTGTGTCCATCAGGACAATCAGAGGCCATCAGAAGCCCTCAGAGGCTATCAGAAGGCATCAGAGACCATCAGAAGCCACCAGAGGCCATCAGAAGCCACCAGAGGCCATCAGAAGCCACCAGAGGCCATCAGAAGGCATCAGAGACCATCAGAAGCCACCAGAGGCCATCAGAAGCCACCAGAGGCCATCAGAAGCCACCAGAGGCCATCAGAAGCCACCAGAGGCCATCAGAAGCCACCAGAGGCCATCAGAAGCCACCAGAGGCCATCAGAAGCCACCAGAGGCCATCAGAAGGCATCAGAGACCATCAGAAGCCACCAGAGGCCATCAGAAGCCACCAGAGGCCATCAGAAGCCACCAGAGGCCATCAGAAGCCACCAGAGGCCATCAGAAGCCACCAGAGGCCATCAGAAGCCACCAGAGGCCATCAGAAGCCGCCAGAGGCCATCAATATTTCAAAGTTTTTCCGTAAATATCGGTAATATGGCCGGAACAAAAGTTGAAACTTTCGCTGAAACATTTGAGCGGAGATAATGCCAGATCAGCCGGGTTGTGATGGATATATGCGAGCCGTGCAGGCCGCGGGCAGCAACAGCCTTACCGATCAAGTTATCACCAGACAAGCTTAATTGGTCTCAGGCAGAGCTCAAGGGGAATAACTGTCCAAATCGGTCAAGACTTAACCCTGGAAACACAAACCGAAACTGTCTCTATTTTCCGCTTGTTACAACTTGTAATAAAGTTGTTACATTTTGGCTTAACGTGTTTATGACGTATTAGAACGTTGTTACAACTTGCTATATTGGTTGTTATAACTGGTTAGGAGGTGTTAAAACTTGCTCGAACGTTGTACCAACGTCGTAGTTTCGGTGTGTGTTTGGCGGGTTAAGCCACTCGTAAGAGAAGATCGTTGATAAGGGGGGAGGGGGTCAGGAGGATGATAGGGATAGGAGGATAATAGGGATAGGAGGATGATAGGGATAGGAGGATGATAGGGATAGGCGGATGATAGGGATAGGAGGATAATAGGGATAGGAGGATGATAACACAGCCGGTAAGTGGATGGTAGAATAGGAAGTTGTGCACCTCTTCTTCATACACTCAAGTGGATACAAATACTCTTTATTGATCTTACTGCTACTGTCGTCCCAAGAGGCCGGTATTACTATGGCGTTGTTGGGGCCCAAGAGCTGGTATCCAACATCACTTAAGTATTGATACCTCGCCTTACAACCTGTATGGGTGAGTTTGTATAAGATAATGCTTCTATGTGTTATTACATTCATACAAGTTTACATCCCGTTTGGGATGGGAAGAGGTTCCCACCCCAAACGGGAAGGTATTATACAGGAAAGGGAAGAGAGGAATGGGGGGGATAAATGTGGGGAGTAGGGAAGTTCGTGGGTAGAGGAGAGTGCAAAGGGGGGGGGGGGGGGAGTGTGGGGGGGGAGAGGGGGGGGGGGGGTAGGAAGGATATCAAGGGAAAGGGGGTGAATCGAGGGCGGGAACTTTGATATATGACCCAGAATTAATGAGTGCTTTACACAGGGCTCCAGGAAGGGGGGGGGGGGTGTTGGGGGGGGCAGGCTCTTGACAAGGGTTATTGTCAAGGAATGTGTCGCCGGGTTATTGTGCTGCTGACCCTGTTGTTGTTTTGTGGCCGAGGCGACATTAGACAGCCTCGACGTTTTGTGTTCAGCTGTCAACGATAATTTGTCATTCTCTACATTCTACGCTTCGTTAATTTTAGCTTTCTTTCTGCGCACACGTTTTCTCTCTCTCTCTCTCTCTCTCTCTCTCTCTCTCTCTCTCGCTCTCTCTCTCCCTCTCTCTCTCTCTCTCTCTCTCTCTCTCTCTCTCTCTCTCTCTCTCTCTCTCTCTCTCTCTCTCTCTCTCTCTCTCTCTCTCTCTCTCTCTCTCTCTCCCCCTCTCTCTCGCTCTCTCTCTCTCTCTCTCTCTCTCTCTCTCTCTCTCTCTCTCTCTCTCTCTCTCTCTCTCTCTCTCTCTCTCTCTCTCTCTCTCTCACGTTGAGTGCAGCACTAGAGGCAACTAGTGGCGAGACAACCTGACGTTAGCCAATGGTAACTCACACCTTTAATCTACTCAACTGCCCTTTGCACTTTGACCCAAGAAGGCGGGTCACGAGGACCCACATATTTATGACACCACAACTCGTTATAATTGGATAATTGCTGTCGCCTGTGCCAATCTGCCTGACCTCATCCCGACCCGACGACTGTTCATGGCTTGTGTAGTAACGTGGCCTCAGGCTTACCTCGTGTGTGAGGTTATCTTGAGGTTATCTTGAGGTTATCTTGAGGTTATCTTGAGATGATTTCGGGGCTTTTTAGTGTCCCCGCGGCCCGGTTCTCGACCAGGCCTCCACCCTTAGGAAGCAGTAACAGCTGACTAACACCCAGGTACCTATTTTACTGCTAGGTAACAGGGGCATAGGGTGAAAGAAACTCTGCCCATTGTTTCTCTCCGTCGCCTGGGATCGAACCCAGGACCACAGGATCACAAGTCCAGTGTGCTGTCCGCTCGGCCGACCGGCTCCCTCATGGAACATGTGGATTCTGTGGCTTACCTCGTGTGTGTGTGTGGCTTAGCTCCTGGGCTCCCAGATGACTCCCAGAGGTAGAGAGATGGAGGAGGCGTCTGAAGCCTTGTCCTACCCCCCATCCAGTCGACTCATTATCTCAGACTACAATGACTCTTGTTAGTCAAGAATTGTGTTATGTGGTTCCCATTTACAAGTTTTATGTGGTTCCCATTTACAAGTTTTATGTGGTTCCCATTTACAAGTTTTATGTGGTTCCCATTTACAAGTTTTCGTGAACGTGTCCGGGACAATCACTCGAGCAGTTTTTTCTCAACTTCCTCTCAGTGCAGGCGATGAGTCACAACGGTCAACAGTACGGTCAACAGTACGGTCAAGAGGAAACTAGATTTATTCCTCCAAGGAGTGCCGGACCAACCGGGCTGTGGTGGGTATGTGGGCCTGCGGGCCGCTCCAAGCAACAGCCTGGTGGACCAAACTCTCACAAGTCGAGCCTGGCCTCGGGCCGGGCTTGGGGAGTAGAAGAACTCCCAGAACCCCATCAACCAGGTATCAACCAGGTAACGTGGCTAAATTATGTTGACCAGACCACACACTAGAAGGTGAAGGGACGGCGACGTTTCGGTCCGTCCTGGACCATTCTCATGTCGATAGTGAATCGACTTGAGAATGTCCCTTCACCTTCTAGTGTGTGGTCTGTTCCTCTCAGTGAATTTACCCATTTTGGTCTTTGATATCAGCACATGTACGGTCAATAATCCATGAGAACTAAATATGTCGAATGTTAATGGTGTCTTACGATTGTCTCAGATGAAAGGAGATGAGCTGTGATTGGATTGATGCGTAACTATCGTAAATACGAATTACGATTGATACGCAAGCCGTCCCTGTGGTGTAGTAGTAAGACACTCGCCGGGCATTTCGTGAGCCCTTTGTCCTGGGTTCGTATCCTGGCCGGGGAGGATGTACTGGGCGCCAATCCTTAATAACTCTAGCCTCTGTTCACCCAGCAGTAAAATGGGTTCTTAAACGATTTGGCGTGTCGTAATCCAGGGAATATAAGATTAAGGATTTGCCCTAAACGCTAAGCGTGCTAGTGGCTGTACAAGAATGTAACGACTCTTGTATATATATAAAAAATTATGCTGTACCTTACCTTGAGGTTACCTTGAGGTGCTTCCGGGGCTTAGCGTCCCCGCGGCCCGGTCGTCGACCAGGCCTCCTGGTTGCCGGACTGATCAACCAGGCTGTTGGACGCGGCTGCTTGCAGCCTGACGTATGAGTCACAGCCTGGTTGATCAGGTATCCTTTGGAGAGAGTTCAGGAATCTCACTGAGTTCTTCTTATGCTCTTCAGTACTGAAGGTATAATAGGTAGTGATGACGAGTGTGAAAGATGATTCTATTGTTGTCTATCATGTTTTAAAGGATAGTGACAGCAATCCTTTCTCTTCCACTTTTTAATTCTCCTTTCATACTATCTCTTTTTTTTTCCTCTAGCTCCTTTTCTTTTAACCGTACAATCTTCTCTTATAACAGTTTAATTTTCTCCTCTCCTCTCTCTCTCTGTCTCTCTCTGTCTCTCTCTGTCTCTCTCTGTCTCTGTCTGTCTGTCTGTCTGTCTCTCTCTCTCTCTCTCTCTCTCTCTCAAATTGAAAGACAACTAAAGAACTGGAATTAATGATCGTCCATAACAACACATACTCTGACAACCTTAAACATGTTGTTGTTGTTATAGATTCAGCCACTGGGAGCCCCAGGTGGCCCCCAGGTGGCCCCAGGTGGTCCCCAGGTGGCCCCAGGTGGCCCCAGGTGGCCCCCAGGTGGCCCCAGGTGGCCCCAGGTGGCCCCAGGTGGCCCCAGGTGGCCCCCAGGTGGCCCCAGGTGGCCCCAGGTGGCCCCAGGTGGCCCCAGGTGGTCCCCAGGTGGCCCCAGGTGGTCCCCAGGTGGCCCCAGGTGGCCCCAGGTGGCCCCCAGGTGGCCCCAGGTGGCCCCAGGTGGACCCAGGTGGCCCCAGGTGGCCCCAGGTGGCCCCAGGTGGCCCCAGGTGAGCCCGTAATGGACTTTTTACCCATAGTTTAAGTTCATTCAAGTGTTTCAGACTCGTTCTATAGTACATCTCCCTCTGTAGTGAACACCTCTGTATACCTGCTCCATTTCTAAAGAGCAGGCGAGCTTCTATGTCCTCTAATGGTTACTATAGAGCTAGATGAACACATATAAACATTAACATGTCGTGTCAACACATTTGGGCTTCTATCGTCCTCCCCATATCACTGGATTGAGGTGGAGCCCATGAGCCTCAGCACAGTGATTTGAAAACACCACAAACTTCCCCTCCTCCCCCCTCTCCATTCCTCCCCCCCCCCATCCTCTATTCCTCTCCCCCCCCCCCATCCTCTATTCCTCTCCCCCCCATCCTCTATTCCTCCCCCCCCCCATCCCTACAACCCCCCCATCCCTACACCCCCCCCATCCCTACACCCCCCCCATCTCTACACCCCCCCCCCATCCCTACACCCCCCCCCATCCCTACACCCCCCCCATCCCTACACCCCCCCCCCTTCCTATGAGCCCAACAAACAACCATCCACTCCGGTCTCAAATTGCGTTTGGATTCTTGTTATTGGATAATGTGACCAAACGACAAGCAGGTTCGATGAGACCCAGAGAGAGAGAGAGAGAGAGAGAGAGAGAGAGAGAGAGAGAGAGAGAGAGAGAGAGAGAGAGAGAGAGAGAGAGAGAGAGAGAGAGAGAGAGACAGAGAGAGAGAGAGAGAGGAGAGGGGTAGGAGAGAAAGAGAGAGGGGGGTTAATTTTGAGTGTCTTGTCCAAATTCACCTGTAAGTCGGCCCTTTCATTGTTGTTTAAGATTCGCTACTTTGAACAAAAAGTTGCAAGTAGCACGGGCTATGGTGAGCCCGGACGGCCCTCTCACCTGGCGGGTTCTTTAATCTACCTAACCTGGGACTCTAAACACGGCCCCTTCCCAGGTACTGAATGCTTCCGCCACACAGATCCTGACTTTGATGTCTACTGACATCCTGCTGGTCCTTTGCTTGACATCCCCTCTAGTCACTATAGGCTTTAGATGTGAATTCAGGGACCTACTGCACTTAAGAGCAGCGCATAGACCTGCGCATGGGGGGAGCCTGACGGCTGAGTAGACAGCGCTCGGGATTCGTAGTCCTAAGAGTGCGATCACCGGCGGAGGCGGAAACAAATGGGAAGAGTTTCTTTCACCCCCTGATGTAAATGTTCACCTAGCAGTAAATAGGTACCAAGGAGTTAGACAGCTGCTACCGGCTGCTTCCAAGGGATGTGTAACAGAAAGGAGGCCTGGTCGAGGACCGGGCCGCGGGGACGCTAAGCCCTGATATCATCTCAAGATAGCTTCAAGACAGCCTCAAGAGTCACTAGACACTCGTGTACTAGTAGTCTACATTATAAAGTTTTTGCATCGATAGCATTTAAGATTTAGTAAGGGTAAATGAACACCTTAATTAACCCGACAACGAGACCAGGAATGATCATAGGACAAAACATACCAGTATGATGTATGGAAGACATACGACATATTTATACATCATACCAGTATGATGTATAAATATGTCGTATGAAAGCGACATATTTAGTATGATGAATAAGTTAGGAAATAATATTAGCAGTTTTAGTTATTCATTAACTTTTTTTTTATTCAAAGTTGATACATCCTTCTCTTAGATATTTCCTTAAGAAACTCATTGGTTGAAATATGCACGTGGATTTGAACAGGAATGAAGTACCTGAATTAATCTGAACAGGAATGAAGTACCTGAATTAATTTGAACAGGAATGAAGTACCTGAATTAATCTGAACAGGAATGAAGTACCTGAATTAATCTGAACAGGAATGAAGTACCTGAATTAATTTCAACAGGAATGAAGTACCTGAATTAATCTGAACAGGAATGAAGTACCTGAATTAATCTGAACAGGAATGAAGTACCTGAATTAATCTGAACAGGAATGAAGTACCTGAATTAATTTGAACAGGAATTAACTATCCTGGCCAGGTGTGAGGCTCCACGCTACCTGACACTGGGAGAGTCGCAATTCTCACCTAACCTAACCTAACCTAACCTAACCTAACCTAACCTAACCTTCCCCTCCTCCTCCTCCTCTGTAAATTGCTGACTTACACACACACACTCTAGCTTGTCTTCAGTATTATGGGCGGCCAGCGCCTCTCCAAACTTTATAAAGAAAATTTACATTGTATTTTCCAAGCTCTCTGATTGTATAGGTTACATAAAAGATTACGGATAAGTGGGTGGATGACAGCATCCGAGCGTGATGCTGGATGATCTCACTGGATCATGTGAGTGATGGGTGGGGGGTCATGCACTTGACCTTGATTGACCTTTAGTGTAAATTCTTGTTTAAACTACTTAGTTATGTAGCCCAGATATGCACCAAGGAACAGCGGTAACCATCTTGGGGTGAACTGATTATGACAGTTTACAAGGGAGCTCCTGTTATCTCCCTGTCTCTCTTTCTCTCTCTCTCTCTCTCTCTCTCTCTCTCTCTCTCTCTCTCTCTCTCTCTCTCTCTCTCTCTCTCTCTCTCTCTCTCTCTCTCTCTCTCTCTCTCTCTCTCTCTCTCTCTCTCTCTCTCTCTCTCTCTCTCTCTCTCTCTCTCTCTCTCTCTCTCTCTCTCTCTCTCTCTCTCTCTCTCTCTCTCTCTCTCTCTCTCTCTCTCTCTCTCTTGGTATAACCTGGAGCAGGGAAGGCCCAGCAAGCATCTCTGGCAAG
>NC_091159.1:49660606-49673106 GCF_040958095.1 Procambarus clarkii | reverse complement strand
GTGGAGAAAAGCCGAAGGCTCTCTCCACACCCTCCCCCCCCTCCCTCCCCCTCCTACTGGGGGACAAGAATTACAAGAATCAACATAATTACTGTATTAAAAACTTGCCTGAAAAAAATAAAGTCAATCGATATTTAATTGAATTTCTATTGCAACCCTCAACTGCAACTAAGAGGAGTCGTACCTCTACTACTACTCCTCTACTACGTATATACTAAAACTACCACTACTGTGGGAACCGACCTGTGAGATTTATATTTATTTAATTTATATGAATTTATATTTACGTTAATTTGTATACTTCGATAGCAATTTGTATAATGATAAGTGGACTGTATTTCTGCAATAATCTTATAATCTCACAAATCGATCCTCTACACATTAGGGGGGTTTAATAGTTTATATATATATGCAGCCAATCAAACTACAAAATTAACTACATACATTGAAGAGGTTCCTTATCTTATAGTACAGCAGGTTAGTCCACCAGGTATAACTAGGGTGTAGACACCAAATTATCCTCTTTGAGGTAGCTTTCATCACCCAGGTAACTGATGCACAAACTCTTCCTCGTCTAGACCTGTCAAAAGGGCGCTAGCTGTAAAGCCAGATTCTATATATGACAAGTATTTCAGAGAAAACTGTACATGGAACATGAAGACCTGGCTTAATTACCTTTAGTTTGAGGCGATTTCGTGATCTAACGGGCTCACCCTATATCCTGACATTAATGGCCATAAATGAATGATAAACGGGTTTCGGATAGACACTTAACTTGAATTTGTAGACAGCGTGTTGATAATGGTACACCTTTGGTTTCCATGACACTACGTCCAAGTAAAATTAACAGGAGCCGAATTTGCTCCCGTGTGAGCCTCTGGTCTCGTATAAACAATGCCTGCCCTCCTTCCTCACTCTGACGCCTGGCTTACATTGTCCAGATTTCAGAACGTGATAGAAGGATCACATTTACTCTACTTTAATATTGATAATTAAGTTAATTTATATAAGATGTTTTTATGATGGTAAAGTCCAAAGACTTATGTATTTAAGAATAATTCCCAGCAGAATAGCTGGTGAATTATAATAGTATGTGGTGATGATATCCCGTTTTCTATAGACGGTAATTCCACTACAAGTTACGTTTTCTATGGGTAACTTGTTTATACAATACAGCTATTATCTGTCTGTATGATATTAAATGGTGTCGGATTTTCCGACAACTACCTCGTAGTATATATACTACCTCTACTAAAACTACCACTTCTGCTACCACAGAAGCAGCAGAGGGAGACGCTACAAAGTTCTAATACGTCATAAACACGTTAAGCCAAGATGTAACAACTTTATTACAAGTTGTAACAACGTTCTAATACGTCATAAACACGTTAAGCCAAGACGTAACAAATTTATTACAAGTTGTAACAACGTTCTAATACGTCATAAACACGTTAAGCCAAGATGTAACAACTTTATTACAAGTTGTAACAAGCGGAAAATAGAGACAGTTTCAGATTGTGTTTCCAGGGTTATAGACACTGCCTAGCCCACACGAAGACTAGCCGCGAGGGGCTCGAAATCGATATTCTCACTTCTTTAAGTATTCTGTTTCTTAAAAGCTTCTGAACGTCGGCTCTGGCGGCATCAGAAGGGAATATATCAGTGTGTTCTGTGACTGGTGGAAGCGGGAGGGGGCAGCATCTCTTCCATATTTATGGAGCGTCGCCTACCATGCCTGTCTTCCTCATTATTGAATCTTTCCGGACGTCCAGTAATTGTGTTTCGACCAGAAAAGGAAAATGCGAGAGGGGAAAGTGGAGAGAGAGAGAGAGAGAGGGGAGAGGGAGAGAGAGGGAAGGGCAGTTGCTTTTTTTAAGACTTATTTGCCTCTTTCATTCAGACTTCTGCTGCACTGTTTTGTACGTCAGATGAGTGCTGTTAGCTTTTGTGTGTAAGGGAGGGTGGGGGGGCAGGGAAGGCGGAGGTGCTCTGGCTCGATTAGCATTACATCAAAAATTCTTTTGTAGTGTCCTTCAAAGACCTTTGTCGTGTGATTAAAAGCAAACTCACAGTCGACGTTTCTTGATCACTTGATCTTACATGATCAGCTTTGTCTTGTGATGGCTGTTCTTTTTTTTTTATTCTTATATTTGTAGGTAGGTCATTCTTAAATGGCGTCTCTGATATCAATTTTCAAATTCTTGCTTCTGATTTTCGTGATTATTTTTGCAGTTTCGTAGCGTGCGGACCATCGTTAAGGAGTCGTGGTTGTGTTAATTCGTGCACTCCTTATTTCTCCTTGTACTTGGATTCTATATATTGCAGAGGGATTCTCTTATGTCATCATACTTCCCTCTACAATGCGCTGTTCGTCTACCCACTATCTGCTTTTCTCGGTCTCATACATTCAGTTACACAAAAAAGTTAAATATCGGAATGGCATTGGAAGGGAATTTAGTTCCATGTGCAGGCGATGAGTCACAATAACGTGGCTGAAGTATGTTGACCAGACCACACACTAGAAAGTGAAGGGACGGACCGAAACGTCGTCGTTCCTTCACTTTCTAGTGTGTGGTCTGGTCAACAACTTTAGTTCCATATTCTCAATATAAGATGGTCTTCGATGTAATGTTTATTTTTGCTTGCTTTGATTGTTTCCTGTTTCCATCCTCAACAGTTTCTTGAAGACCGCCTCAGCTGTTCCTCTTGTCACACTGACTAATTTACCCATACTGGGTTTACTGGGCGCCAATCCTTAACTGTAGCCTCTGTTTACCCAACAGTAAAATGGGTATCTGGTTGCTAAACGATTAACAACCAGATTCAGCATTCGGAATACCGATTCGGGTCGGTATTCCGGGGAACATAGGATTAAGGACTTGCCCGAAACGCTTCGCGTGCTGGAGGTTGTACAAGAATGTAAGGACTCTTGAATATATATAAATCAAACAAAAATAAAAAATCGTTTCCTCTTTTGCCAGCTAACAGTTCTGTGTTTTTTTTTATTTGCTACAATTTAACTCTCAAACAATTTAGAATTTTGCTGTAATTCTGGTTTTTGATTACACTATTTTGCCTAGTTTCAACGCGTTTATAACTCTACTTTTCTATGACGTTCATCATGCCTTTATAATTCTCATTGTACTTTTTTTCTAGGTATGCTGTTGTTCAGTACTAGCATGCATACCAATGTTGACATTATTGAGCACCATGACACACTCTCGATCCTTTATAAAAGTTACTGAACACATTGCCATCTGAAGCTTTTTTTGTTCCTGGGGCTCTATTTTGTTCTTTTCTACCGTATTAGAGCTTTTGTGTTCATCTTTTGTTGGTCGTAGTTCTCAGGGCGTGAAAGTTGGTTAATGATATTGTAGCTTTGTTTCTGTGGTTGTAATTATGTCTGGATTCACAAGGGAATTTGACTCACAAGAGGATTAGACTCTCACAAGAGCTTCACAGTCTCTGTGTCTATCACAAGTGCCCCAGTCTCACTCTCTCACTCAAAAGCCAGACTCTCACACCTACAAGAGCCACATTCTTAGAAGAGCTTCTCTTAGGGAGAACGTGAGAGGTTTCGCCAAGCCAGCGCTTACGATTCAATAAAATCATTCGGGCTTAAAATTACTCTGGAAATCTTGCGAGAATATACGTCCAGGCATATACAGGCTGGCATACATATATATATATATATATATATATATATATATATATATATATATATATATATATATATATATATATATATATATATATATATGCGGAAAGTCCACAGAGAAATATGAAATGAGGTGAACGTTTCGGCTTTGTTAAAGCCTTTGTCAACACCAGACTCAATCTCAAATCAGTCTGGTGTTGACAAAGGCTTTAACAAAGCCGAAACGTTCACCTCATTTCATATTTCTCTGTGGATTTTCCGCATAAAATGATCAGTGTTTTGTGATCGTCAATTGCATATATATATATATATATATATATATATATATATATATATATATATATATATATATATATATATATATATATATATATCATACTGACGTGACGTATCAATGACAAAATCAATAGCAGTTACGGGCAGGATTCGAACCCGCACCACAGTGGGTTCTCCCCAACGAAACATAATAGACCTGGGATGGCGCGGGGTGTGTTTCAAGCGTAGGATAGACTTGTATGTTTGCCTCCGGTTGGATGAACATTGGAGCCGCCTCGCATGTGTCAATGTTCTCTTGCATGTTCTTAAAAAAGTTATAGAACAAAGTTATAGAACTCACAATCCATGAGTGAACACTAATGATGATAATTGAGAGTGAGAGAAGGATTGTTGTCAAAGAACTTATTAAAAAAAACGTGAAATGTCAATTAGTGTGTGTTTGTGTATTGAGAGAATCTTAAAAATAAAACACCTGGATAAGAGGGTCAAATTAGGAGATTGAAAATGATATTTGTAAACAAGAGACCACCGAGAAGGATAATGATTTAGAGTAAAAATGTTATCATGGAAATAATTCTGAGAGGGTGTACCGGGAAAATAACTTGATTACGTAGGAGATAAAGGGAGAGATAGAACAATGCAGGAGAACAGGAGAACATGGGAAAGGGGGGAAAAGGAAAGTTAAAGACAGCAGTAAAGGATAAGAACACATTACCCTCAACTGAACAGATAGGGACAGGATGCCGTCAGCATATAACATGAACAGTCAGCAGCAATGACTGTTCATGTTATATATCAACATTTGACAAATAACATTTGTTATTTGACAGTCAGGGCCGCTGCTGAGAGAGAGAACAGTAACCAGTGTTCCGCCTCCACCTCGTTCAGCCCTAACAATAGTGCCAAACAGCCCAACATCAACCAATCCCAGCTAATCCATTATTCCCCTCCCTCTCACCCCATCAACCCCATCAACATCAATACCCTTCCCCTCATATTTCCCAACATCACTCCAACCTCAATCCCCCATCGAGATTATATTTTCCACTCAAAATCCCCTCCCCCTTCTCTACCTTCAAGTAGTATTACATTCACCCATTGCTCTCTCTCTACTACCATGCTCTCTCTCTACTACCATGCTCTCTCTCTACTACCATGCTCTCTCTCTACTACCATGCTCTCTCTCTCTCTACTACCATGCTCTCTCTCTCTCTACTACCATGCTCTCTCTCTACTACCATGCTCTCTCTCTCTCTACTACCTTGCTCTCTCTCTACTACCATGCTCTCTCTCTACTACCATGCTCTCTCTCTCTCTACTACCTTGCTCTCTCTCTACTACCATGCTCTCTCTCTACTACCATGCTCTCTCTCTCTCTACTACCTTGCTCTCTCTCTACTACCATGCTCTCTCTCTCTCTACTACCATGCTCTCTCTCTACTACCATGCTCTCTCTCTCTCTACTACCATGCTCTCTCTCTACTACCATGCTCTCTCTCTCTCTACTACCTTGCTCTCTCTCTACTACCATGCTCTCTCTCTACTACCATGCTCTCTCTCTCTCTACTACCTTGCTCTCTCTCTACTACCATGCTCTCTCTCTACTACCATGCTCTCTCTCTACTACCATGCTCTCTCTCTACTACCATGCTCTCTCTCTCTCTACTACCATGCTCTCTCTCTACTACCATGCTCTCTCTCTCTCTACTACCTTGCTCTCTCTCTACTACCATGCTCTCTCTCTACTACCATGCTCTCTCTCTCTCTACTACCTTGCTCTCTCTCTACTACCATGCTCTCTCTCTACTACCATGCTCTCTCTCTACTACCATGCTCTCTCTCTACTACCATGCTCTCTCTCTCTCTACTACCATGCTCTCTCTCTCTCTACTACCATGCTCTCTCTCTCTCTACTACCATGCTCTCTCTCTCTCTACTACCATGCTCTCTCTCTCTCTCTACTACCATGCTCTCTCTCTCTCTACTACCTTGCTCTCTCTCTCTCTCTACTACCATGCTCTCTCTCTCTCTCTACTACCATGCTCTCTCTCTCTCTACTACCTTGCTCTCTCTCTCTCTACTACCATGCTCTCTCTCTCTCTACTACCTTGCTCTCTCTCTCTCTACTACCTTGCTCTCTCTCTCTCTCTACTACCATGCTCTCTCTCTCTCTACTACCTTGCTCTCTCTCTCTCTACTACCTTGCTCTCTCTCTCTCTACTACCATGCTCTCTCTCTCTCTCTACTACCATGCTCTCTCTCTCTCTACTACCTTGCTCTCTCTCTCTCTACTACCTTGCTCTCTCTCTCTCTACTACCATGCTCTCTCTCTCTCTCTACTACCATGCTCTCTCTCTCTCTACTACCTTGCTCTCTCTCTCTCTACTACCTTGCTCTCTCTCTCTCTACTACCTTGCTCTCTCTCTCTCTACTACCATGCTCTCTCTCTCTCTACTACCTTGCTCTCTCTCTCTCTACTACCTTGCTCTCTCTCTCTCTACTACCATGCTCTCTCTCTCTCTCTACTACCATGCTCTCTCTCTCTCTACTACCTTGCTCTCTCTCTCTCTACTACCTTGCTCTCTCTCTCTCTACTACCTTGCTCTCTCTCTCTCTCTACTACCATGCTCTCTCTCTCTCTACTACCTTGCTCTCTCTCTCTCTACTACCATGCTCTCTCTCTCTCTCTCTACTAACATTTTCAGCATGACCAACAGACAGGAAAAATGTAATTTCATGCAGTGTGTGTTTCGTTATGTATTTTAAATTCTATGTAACAAAGTTTTCCTAAGCAGAGCTCTGACGTGACTATCATGTCACGTCACGTAATCACCTCTGATCACGTCTATCACGTCACGTGATGTGTGTGTGAGAGAGCCAGGGACATCGAGGTAAATTCTGATTTCTTGGGAGCTGTAAATGCGGACCAATTAGCGAAGCGCTCATTGACGTAATGCTTTAGAGCTCTCAGCCTGATTGGTGGGTGGAAAGTTCAGTCGCCCTCTGACCACCGTGGGGAGAGCACGCTCGGTCATGGGCTCTGGGATTTTAAACCTGAGGTCACTGGTTGTTGCTGATGGTATGTAAATGGACTTATCTAGCAGTAGTGACCCCTCACGATATGTATGTAGCAGATATTTGAGGTATTTCAGAGCTTTTGGTCACCAGAGAAAATGCACATCACTTTCTTGTAGCGTGTAAAGTCAGGTGACCTTTATGAAGAGAATTATTGAATTTAGAGAATTTAAGCTTTTGTGGGTTTATAACCAGAGGAAGGCTTCAAACATTTTGTAGAGGGTTTGAATTTACTTTTTGGAAAGTAAGTTCTGTACCTCTTTCAACTAACATATATAACTCCGAAGATAAGACCCCCTCCATCCTCCCCCCTACCCCCCCAACCAGGCAATTTTAGGCAAACAACGATGGAACAATGAATCAACTTTGATAAAGCTGATCTCACGTTAATAACGATGAACCAACGGACACCAGCGGACTGGTGTCGCTCCGGAAGCCTTCCTTACTGTGGGGTGCTGGTGGCTCAGTAGGTAGGACTGTTGCTGCTGCTGCTTGTGGGGTCGCGGTTCAAGGCTCAGATGGTCCACGTGAATTCAATGTAGTTATCTATGTTATGGTGGTTAACAATTTATATGTGTCAGCCCATCCTACGAATATGGAGAGGTAAATGTAATGATACAAGTAAGTGTAATTATGTACTATTCCTAACAGTCACGAATTGTACTTATTACACTTGGAATTAAACCGTTCTCTCAAATAATCGAACAAATCGCACCAAAATATTGTGAATATTTGAGTTTACCTGAAAAGCTGAATAGAAAACCACGACCTTACCTAACCTTCTTAGTGAATGAGGGACAAGCATTTTATTGCTTCTTGATTACAATTAATACTTAACCTATAGCTATATTGATATTACAGTTGTATAAAACTTAATAAAACAAAACTAAAATCTTTCAATAAATTATAAAGTAACTCTGGATATTTTCAAATTTTGTATAAAATCTCTAATGTTTAATAAAACTGAAAAAGAAATTCTTTATATTGAAACCTCGTGTATATAAAATTAAACATAAAAACTTTATCTTAAAATTCTGAGGGTTTTAATAGAAAACGAGAATATATGGGGCGGTAAATGTAACAGCGAAAGTAAGTGTAAATATATATTATTCTCATCAGTCACGAATTGTACTTATTACACAGTATTAAACCGTACTGTCAATTCGGAGGAATGCGCACAGGTCTTCGTGGAGGGAGAAACTGGATTCTATTGTGAACACTTTTCAGATTTGCTAATTAGCATCGTCGAACGTGATAATGAGGCGAGGGGAGAAGAAAGGAAGAAGGGGAATTGGTAGAGAAACAAGCAATAGACAATGTAAGTAGCCGACGGCTGGAGGACATTATATAGAAACTTGAGTCGAGAATATGGAACATAAGACATAAGGAACTTATCATTGGAATGGTTGAAAATATGTTGTAGAGGTTATATATATATATATATATATATATATATATATATATATATATATATATATATATATAATATCAATGTTATTATAATCGTACTTATAATAAATTTCATGAAACTTTTAATGGACTCTGAAACTTCATATCTGATAGCAAGGTTAATCTACTACGATGCTCAACACAAAACTGGAAGCTGCAGGAACCGCTGCATTATCTCCCGGCTGCAGTATATGTAAATCATGCATGTCTTGTAAATATATGCAAATGAGATATGTAAATGAGAAAGAGATGGGGGCCCCGAGCTCGTCGCGTAGAAACTCATGAATACATTCTCAAAAGCTCTATATATCCCCCTGGTGTATTTATGTTTGTTTGACAATGTTTGACGTATGCATGTTTAGTTATCCTCTCTCTCTCTCTCTCTCTCTCTCTCTCTCTCTCTCTCTCTCTCTCTCTCTCTCTCTCTCTCTCTCTCTCTCTCTCTCTCTGACGGAGCAGCCAAGGAGCGATCCTATATCATCTTTCTCACACTATCCCACAATACAATTAACTGGGATAATACAATTATCCCGCGTGTGGGCGAGGCAGACCAGCTCCCTCACTACAACATAGCCACCAAGGACTCACACGGACATGCAGAGTTCTCATAAAATACATCAGAACTACATTTGCTTCAAGTTCAAAATATTATGATCATACATTAAGGGTTTTTAACATGGGGATCAAATTGGTTGCTTTGAAATTTAAATTAGTTACTCCTAAATGTTTGGGCATTTATAGTCGGGTTTGTTTACTTAAATTTACAGTAAATTATTTACATTTGAACTGTTGGTAATAAGGTTTATTTGGAACGTAAATGGAGGATTTCCGTACGTGTGCTTCGAGCAGAGGATTACTAAACCCCGTTTTAGGAAACGTTTGAACGCTTCCTGCAGCGTTTAAACGTTTTTTGAAACGTTTGAACGTTTCAGGAAACGTTTGAACGTAATGATCTGTGAGGAGTGTGTGTAAATTGATTTTCATTCATAAACAATTAGTTTGGCGTCCCGATTAAACGATCATTTGGCCAATTTCTTTGAGGCAAACGTTGAGATTAACGAGCATTAGGCTATTTTCTATAAGAAAGACGTTGGAATTAACGAGCATTAGGCTATTTCTATGAGGAAGACGTTGGAATTAACGAGCATTAGGCTATTTCTATGAGGAAGACGTTGGAATTAACGAGCATTAGGCTATTTCTATGAGGAAGACGTTGGAATTAACGAGCATTAGGCTATTTTCTATGAGGAAGACGTTGAAATTAACGAACCTGTTTATGTCCCGTTAATTAAGCAGATATAATCATGCTTAAACCAATTAGAACTTAATAAAGGCCAGTCTGTGTTCAAATAATAAATAACCTTGTCTAGCTTAGGCCTATAACAATGCAGACAAACAAACAAACCCATTGACCTGATCTCAAAGGCCTACGCACAAATAAAACCGAACAGATCAAATGCTTTGACCAAACCCTGGCAAATGTCCGAGCGAATTGTGTTTTTAACTTAAAATATAACTACAGCCAAATCTGTTTGATTTAGCATTGACATATTTGAGAATAAGGATATAAACATAATTACATGATTATAAACATAATTATAAACTATGTGTATATAAACATAATTAATACACATTGAATTGGAGGGCAGTTTCTGTGTATGAGAGCTGGTATGGGGGGATAATATATACAGGATTTATATCGCTTCATGCTGGTCGGCGTTCAATCCCCGACCGTCCAAGTGGTTTGGTCTCACCATATAGACGTAATGGCTTGGCGCTTTCCCCTCCTGATAGTTCCCTTTCCCTTATATTTCAGTCATACACCTTTTGGAGGTGGGAGAAGGTGGGGGAGGGGGTGATCTGTGCCGAGCGCTTCCAATTACAGTTAGCTCTGCCAAGCCTTGCTCGACCGTAGTGAGGATTCAAGAGTCGTTCAGAGGCTTGGTATGCAAACATAAAAACGAATACGACTCATTGATTCCATTACGCCTTGACTGTCGTCGAGCTGAGAGTTTTATGTCAGGCGTTTGAGGTTACAGCGGAACAGAGAGAGAGAGAGAGAGAGAGAGAGAGAGAGAGAGAGAGAGAGAGAGAGAGAGAGAGAGAGAGAGAGAGAGAGAGAGAGAGAGAGAGAGAGAGAGAGAGAGAGAGAGAGAGAGGAAGAAAATGAGAGAGAGAGAGAGAGAGAGAGAGAGAGAGAGAGAGAGAGAGAGAGAGAGAGAGAGAGAGAGAGAGAGAGAGAGAGAGAGAGAGAGAGAGAGAGAGAGAGAAATTCATTTGACATATACCCACGTGTATATGCATAAGTACATATTTTTAAAATAAATATACATGGTTATTTAAGCAAGGGGGTTTAAATATTCGAGTGAGAAAAGCCTGAATATCGCGGTATATTAGGCTGCTACAATGTTCCTATGTATACAAGTATACATAGGATACATACATACATGTATACATAGGATACATACATACATGTATACATAGGATACATGTATACATGGCAAGCTGAACACGAGGCAGCTTCCCATAATCTTCTGCCAAAAAGATTTTGTAGTATACATAACCCCCAAATCTGACGGCAGAAGCTTAATCTAAGAAAATGATGCCAGCATTATGCCAAGGAAGAGTTGCACTACCTACGTCAGACCAACTCTTGGGCATGCAATCCCAGCATGGAGCCTAGCTTCTAGCTTCTAGCTTCAGCTCCAGGCACAAAGAGAAAAGATAGAGCAACGCAACAGCATTCGTTCCGCTGAAGAAAGTTAATCTCGCCAGACCGAAAGAGTGATAGAAGAGACGAGGGGAAGGGGGGAGACATGATAACGACATGTAAGATTTCAGGCGAACACGGACACCCCCCCCCCACCCCGGAGCTTCAGATCATCACGAACATAATTGCATTAGAACGTCATTTCCCTAAACGGATCTAATGACTCTAACGTCAGTTGATGCAAATGCTGCAATGTTGCAGGGCTGATCTTGTAGTGAGAGGAGGAGGAGGAGGAGGAGGTGGATTAGACGGTGAATAATGATTGGGGAGAAAGTACATGGATTGGAAAACTGAACAAACATATGGTAGATGGGTTTTAGTGTAGTATTAAGAGGCTGGAAGTTGCCAAAGAGGCCAGTGTGTGTCATTTTATCACGTGTCGTGTGTGTGTACTTAATTATACTCACCTAGTTGTGTTTGCGAGGGTTGAGCTCTGGCTCTTTGGTCCCGCCTCTCAACTGTCAATCTACTGGTGTACAGATTCCTGAGCCTACTGGGCTCTATCATATCTACATTTGAAACTGTGTATGGAGTCAGCCTCCACCACATCACTGCCTAATGCATTCCACCTGTTAACTACTCTGACACTGAAAAAGTTTTTTCTAATGTCCCTGTGGCTCATGTGGGTACTCAGTTTCCACCTGTGTCCCCTTGTTCGCGTCCCACCAGTGTTGAATAGTTTATCCTAGTTTACCCGGTCGATTCCTCTGAGGATTTTGTAGGTTGTGATCATGTCTCCCCTTACTCTTCTGTCTTCCAGTGTCGTAAGGTGCATTTCCCGCAGCCTTTCCTCGTAACTCATGCCTCTTAGTTCTGGGACTAGTCTAGTGGCATACCTTTGGACTTTTTCCAGCTTCGTCTTGTGCTTGACAAGGTACGGGCTCCATGCTAGGGGCCGCATACTCCAGGATTGGTCTTACATATGTGGTGTACAAGATTCTGAATGATTCCTTACACAGGTTCCTGAACGCTGTTCTGATGTTAGCCAGCCTCGCATATGCCGCAGACGTTATTCTTTTTATGTGGGCTTCAGGAGACAGGTTTGGTGTGATATCAACTCCTAGATCTTTCTGTGTGTGTGTGTGTGTGTGTGTGTGTGAGTGTGTGTGTGTGTGTGTGTGTGTGTGTGTGAGTGTGTGTGTGTGTGTGTGTGTGTGTGTGTGTGTGTGTGTGTGTGTGTGTGTGTGTGTGTGTGTGTGTGTGTGTGTGTGTGTGTGTGTGTGTGTGTGTGTGTGTGAAACTACTAGTTCACCTACTGACCGCCCCCCCCCA
>NC_091159.1:49652063-49660106 GCF_040958095.1 Procambarus clarkii | reverse complement strand
CTCCCTTCCCTCAGGCCTGGGGAAGAGATATTCCCCCCTCCCATCTATTCCCCAGGATCGATTGTAACGCCAAAATAAATATATTTTTACGTTTAGTGACAAGGATTTTTTTTTTTTTTACTCGTGGGAAAGTAATCCTGGCTCGAGGAACTTGTTAAAAAACTTCCAATTAAGTTTGAGGCTTCTTTGAATATTTTCAAATACAATTTGTAAGGGCTGTTTTTAGTTCGCTGTGGGTTTATAAGGCGTTGTTAAGCTAAACTTTCCTGATGCACTAGTTGCTTGTTACTCTTACTCCTAAATGAACTATTTTCTTTTTCACGTTAAATGCAACAGCAAAACTCTTACTTAAAGTCTTCCTTAATGGCAACTTATTACCCTTTTGTCAAATGTGTAATTAGCCATTACCCAATTGTGTAGTGTGAAGCCTCTGGCTTAATACGGAATTTGGTAATTACTCGGGATTGGCTCGTCGTAATGGCTTGGCACTACGACTTGAGAATGGTCCAGGACGGACCGAAACGTCGTCGTCCCTTCACCTTCTAGTGTGTGGTCTGGTCAACATTCTTCAGCCACGTTATTGTGACTCATCGCTTGCACATGGCTTGGCACTTTCCACCTTGATAATTCCCTTCCCTTCGCCTCTCACGAAGGGGTGACATTGATGAATCACTCATCGCGGCCATTGATGGTCCTGCCGTACCTCGGAGTAGGCCAGACCATCAATCATCAACCATACCTGTGGAAGAAAGACAGGTAACAAGTCTCATCAACCATACCTGTGGCAGGGAGATGACGGCTGAGATGAGCCAAGCGAAGAAGAGCATTATCTTGCCCCGCCTCTGAGCATCGTTGACCCGAAGGGGATGTAGAACAGCGAAGTAGCGGTCCAGACTGATGCACACCACCACCATCGAAGACATATAGAACCCGAAGGCGGAGAAGAACTTGTAGATCTTGCAGCCGAAGTTGCCGAAGACCCACTGGATGGTGACCTGCCAGGTTATTTCGGTCGGCAGGAAGACGAAAGTGACGATCATGTCGGCTAGCGAGAGGTGCATGATCATCATATTCACGCGGGATTTTCGGTGCCTGTTGCGGAACAGGGCGACGAACACCATCAGATTACCTATGGCAGCGAAGGGAAAGAGGAGAGAGTAAGCTATGAGATGAGTTATGTTGATGTGAGTGAGGTCCTCAAATATCTTCTCCGGCAGGTAGGTGGTGTTGGAGTCGTTGGTAAGGTTGGTAAAGTTGCCGTTGGCCTCTGAACTGCCGTTGAAGTAATCCTCGTACGGGAATTGCAGCCAGTCGTCTGATTGCGACTGGACGGTGGTGTTCGGCGTCTCTCGAAGGCGTCGTGACGTCAAGAAGCTCCTGATCCTGCTCCTGAGGGCTTCGGTGGGTGTGGCGATGGTGGTGGTGATCCTCCAGCAGGACTCGAGGGGCAGCCGAAGTCTCCAGCACCGCCATCAGCAGAAGAAAGGCGTTCAGCGAAGGACTGGCCATGTTGGTGTCCAATCGCAAGTCGATATTCGTAACAAAAACGCTGCTTTCACCAGTGATTGTTTTCTGCGCGCGCTGTGCCCATTTCTGAGGCTCCCGTCTGATTCGCTAATTTTCTGCCAGCACTAGGAGCTCCACCAATCAGGTTGGCAGGTGGAGGACGGAGCTCCACCAATCAGACACCGCAATGCAGGTCACGCGACGTATTCCTCGACCACATCGCGAGAGACAGACACTTTCTCTGCCCGTCTAATTACTTGATTAAATCTGTCTATCTGTTTCCCAATCCCGAATCTTCCTGTCTTCCGCCCGACGGTCGTCCTCGAACACTCAGGATCTGGAATGGAACAGAGAAAGGATCAACTACTTGAAGATGTTAAGAAATGAATGTTGAATTTTAATTAGCATTAACTACCCTGGTTATAGTGTTACTACTGGTAGAGCCGAAGGTAGATTGGTAGACAGAGGACAACGGTGAACCGAAAATGGACAGGATGGAATTTCGAACAGCAGTTCTGAGCTCGAAGCTATCTTCTGTGGAAGAAGTAATTTTTATCATGATTCTGACTTGAATTGGCTGTTTTCTTCAGCTCCAAAGTGATCGGAATGAGATCCTACACTGACACCATCTGGCTCCTACACTGACACCATCTGGCTTCTACACTGACACCATCTGGCTTCTACACTGACACCATCTGACTCCTACACTGACACCATCTGGATCCTACACTGACACCATCTGACTCCTACACTGACACCATCTGGATCCTACACTGACACCATCTGACTCCTACACTGACACCATCTGGCTCCTACACTGACACCATCTGGCTCCTACACTGGCACCATCTGGCTCCTACACTGACACCATCTGGCTTCTACACTGACACCATCTGTCTTCTACACTGACACCATCTGGCTTCTACACTGACACCATCTGGCTTCTACACTGACACCATCTGGCTCCTACACTGACACCATCTGGCTCCTACACTGACACCATCTGGCTTCTACACTGACACCATCTGGCTTCTACACTGACACCATCTGACTCCTACACTGACACCATCTGGCTTCTACACTGACACCATCTGGCTTCTACACTGACACCATCTGACTCCTACACTGACACCATCTGGATCCTACACTGACACCATTTGGCTCCTACATTGACGACCAGCTGTTTATAAGTCATTTAAAATGTACAAATTATTTCATTTACTTCAGACCAGTAAATCACATTGTATTACTCATTCTAATACATTGAAAAAAACTTCCACTAATGAATGAGAGTGAATAGGGCAGTTGGAGGCGATTTCAGCTAATTGGAACTGCTTGCAGACACCCGTTGAGGACCATTAAATTAGTTTGTACTGCTCGAACCAAAAAAAATTGTGTAATAATACTTTTGTTGTTCAAGATTCGCTACTTGGAAGAAAAAGTTCCAAGTAGCACGGGCTATGGTGAGCCCGTGAGTGTGTGTGTTAATACTTATGTTTTCTGCAGCGTCTTAAAAAAATCTACGATTACTTAGGTCTTTAATGTTAAATTTGAGGTGTATTAGAAACGTAGTTGTAAATCCCTTAACCCATTAGGTTAAATTGTAATCCCTTGACTCATTATGACAAAAGGTAATCCATTAAGACTATATTAATATATATATATATATATATATATATATATATATATATATGTATATATATATATAAGATATATTATAAATGCCATTATCAATTATTTATAATTTAATCAATTATAATTCAATGTTAATTAAATTTTATAATTTAAATAATTAAGTAAGGAGAATTTAGGCTGTCATTAGAGCATTAATTATAATTACCCGTAAGCAGATAGTTAAGATAGTTAAGAGTCGTTAGCAGGTAGTTGATACTATATATATATATATATATATATATACATACATACATAGACATTGAGACAATTCAACAAAAGGTTACAATCGTGGTGCAATATTGTTCACATCTCTCTATTGTTCGTGGTCACATCTCTCTAGAATATCGTCAACCTTTCCGTTGTGACACATTCAGGGTTGCAGGGGTTGACTCACACACCTGTAGTGTTGTATGGTTTGACTCACACATCTGTAGTGTTGTATGGTTTGACTCACACACCTGAAGTGTTGTAGGGTTTGACTCACACATCTGTAGTGTTGTATGGTTTGACTCACACACCTGTAGTGTTGTAGGGTTTGACTCACACATCTGTAGTGTTGTATGGTTTGACTCACACACCTGTAGTGTTGTATGGTTTGACTCACACATCTGTAGTGTTGTATGGTTTGACTCACACACCTGTAGTGTTGTAGGGTTTGACTCACACACCTGTAGTGTTGTAGGGTTTGACTCACACACCTGTAGTGTTGTATGGTTTGACTCACACACCTGTAGTGTTATATGGTTTGACTCACACACCTGTAGTGTTGTAGGGTTTGACACACACACCTGTAGTGTTGTAGGGTTTGACTCACACACCTGTAGTGTTGTATGGTTTGACTCACACACCTGTAGTGTTGTATGGTTTGACTCACACATCTGTAGTGTTGTATGGTTTGACTCACACACCTGTAGTGTTGTAGGGTTTGACACACACACCTGTAGTGTTGTAGGGTTTGACTCACACACCTGTAGTGTTGTATGGTTTGACTCACACATCTGTAGTGTTGTAGGGGTTGACACACACACCTGTAGTGTTGTAGGGTTTGACTCACACACCTGTAGTGTTGTATGGTTTGACTCACACATCTGTAGTGTTGTATGGTTTGACTCACACACCTGTAGTGTTGTAGGGTTTGACACACACACCTGTAGTGTTGTAGGGTTTGACTCACACACCTGTAGTGTTGTATGGTTTGACTCACACATCTGTAGTGTTGTAAGGTTTGACACACACACCTGTAGTGTTGTAGGGTTTGACTCACACACCTGTAGTGTTGTATGGTTTGACTCACACATCTGTAGTGTTGTATGGTTTGACTCACACATCTGTAGTGTTGTAGGGGTTGACACACACACCTGTAGTGTTGTAGGGTTTGACTCACACACCTGTAGTGTTGTATGGTTTGACTCACACATCTGTAGTGTTGTAGGGGTTGACACACACACCTGTAGTGTTGCAGGGTTTGACTCACACACCTGTAGTGTTTTAGGGTTTGACTCACACACCTGTAGTGTTGCCTGGTTTGACCTCCCACACCTGTAGTGTTGTAGGGTTTGACTCACACACCTGTAGTGTTGTAGGGTTTGACTCACACACCTGTAGTGTTGTAGGGTTTGACACACACACCTGTAGTGTTGCCTGGTTTGACCTCCCACACCTGTAGTGTTGCATGGTTTGATCTCACACACCTGTAGTGTTGCAGGGTTTGACCTCACACACCTGTAGTGTTGTAGGGTTTGACTCACACACCTGTAGTGTTGTAGAGGTTGACTCACACACCTGTAGTGTTGCCTGATTTGACCTCCCACACCTGTAGTGTTGCATGGTTTGACACACACACCTGTAATGTTGCCTGGATTGACCTCCCACACCTGTAGTGTTGCATGGTTTGACCTCCCACATCTGTAGTGTTCCATGGTTTGACCTCACACACCTGTAGTGTTGCAGGGTTTGACCTCACACACCTGTAGTGTTGTAGGGTTTGACTCACACACCTGTAGTGTTGTAGAGGTTGACTCACACACCTGTAGTGTTGCCTGGTTTGACCTCCCACACCTGTAGTGTTGCCTGGTTTGACCTCCCACACCTGTAGTGTTGCAGGGTTTGACACACACACCTGTAGTGTTGCATGGTTTGACACACACACCTGTAGTGTTGCAGGGTTTGACACACACACCTGTAGTGTTGCATGGTTTGACTCACACACCTGTAGTGTTGCATGGTTTGACACACACACCTGTAATGTTGCCTGGATTGACCTCCCACACCTGTAGTGTTGCAGGGTTTGACACACACACCTGTAGTGTTGCATGGTTTGACTCACACACCTGTAGTGTTGCAGGGTTTGACACACACACCTGTAGTGTTGCATGGTTTGACACACACACCTGTAGTGTTGCAGGGTTTGACCTCCCACACCTGTAGTGTTGCATGGTTTGACACACACACCTGTAATGTTGCCTGGATTGACCTCCCACACCTGTAGTGTTGCATGGTTTGACCTCACACACCTGTAGTGTTGCAGGGTTTGACACACACACCTGTAGTGTTGCATGGTTTGACACACACACCTGTAGTGTTGCAGGGTTTGACACACACACCTGTAGTGTTGCAGGGTTTGACACACACACCTGTAGTGTTGCAGGGTTTGACACACACACCTGTAGTGTTGTATGGTTTGACTCACACACCTGTAGTGTTGCAGGGTTTGACACACACACCTGTAGTGTTGCAGGGTTTGACTCACACATCTGTAGTGTTGCAGGGTTTGACACACACATCTGTAGTGCTGCAGGGTTTGACTCACACACCTGTAGTGTTGCAGGGTTTGACTCACACACCTGTAATGTTGCCTAGATTGACCTTACACACCTGTAATGTTGCCTAGATTGACCTTACACACCTGTAATGTTGCCTAGATTGACCTTACACACCTGTAATGTTACAGGGTTTGACTTTCCTCATACATTATGCCTCTCCTCGCCACGTCTGTCTGTGCCTGAATATTTCTAATTTTGCTTCTTATTCATCTCATTGTTAAAACATAATTCAATGTCAACTTGTGGTGTTGAAGGGGCGTGTCTGGCCAGGTCATCCGCCACCTCATTCACCACTACTCCAAGATGGTGTCCTCGTGAATTTCAAAGTGTAGACCTTTCAGCTGTATCATATTTTTTTTTCCATTTGACTTAACACCATAAATGATGTCTCTCAGGGTTCGATGTCTCGCAGGAAACCACCCCCCCACCCCTCAGTCAAGAGTCGATCCCCCTCCGTCAAGGGTCGACACCCCTCCGTCAAGAGTCAACGCCTCTTCCCCCCTTCCCAAGAGTCAATGCCTCTCCTCCCAGCAAGATTCAAAGAGCCCAAAAGCGAGAAATTTTAATTTATGCTATATCTTGAAATTTTGTCTCATATTTTTTTTAAGCTGGATGCACCTAAATTATCTCCTAACCCCCCCTCCTCCCTTGCACCCCTCCCCCCTTGCACCCCTCCTCCCTTGCACCCCTCCTCCCTTGCACCCCCCCCCTTGCACTCCCCCCCCCCCTCAGAACCTTGAGCGAAACAAGCTCGTTCATTGGCTGGGAGCTCGTCGCAGTGTCTTATTTTCTCCTGTGAGTACGAATTAAGTCTCAATGACACCTTTAATGACAGGATGAACAGAAGCGTAACGACCCAACTGCTGCTGCCCCCCCCCCCTGCTTCATACCACCTAAGAGTGCCAGTACCCCCTTAGGGAAGGTCAAACGACACCCCTATCACCCATCCCCCTCCCAGCACCCCCCCCCCCTTCCAGCTACTACCTAACCTAACCTAACCTAACCAAACCTAACCTAACCTAACCTAACCTAACCAAACCTAACCTTCATTGCAATCGTTGCTTCGAGCATAAGTGCTTTATGACAGATGCAAGCGCCCTTCTCCGTTGCAAGGCTGCACGGGTCTGCTTTGCTATCATTAACGCATTTCCCCCTCGTTGCTATCCTCAAACGTTTCCACATCGTGAGCACAGAAACGTTCCACAAACCGTTATAATTGTGTTGACGTTGCAGATGGCAGGATAACCACTCCCACAGTGGCAGGATAATCACTCCCACAGTGGCAGGATAACCACTCCCACAGTGGCAGGATAACCACTCCCACAGTGGCAGGATAACCACTCCCACAGTGGCAGGATAACCACTCCCACAGTGGCAGGATAATCACTCCCACAGTGGCAGGATAACCACTCCCACAGTGGCAGGATAACCACTCCCACAGTGGCAGGATAACCACTCCCACAGTGGCAGGATAACCATTCCCACAGTGGCAGGATAACCACTCTCACAGTGGCAGGATAACCACTCCCACAGTGGCAGGATAACCACTCCCACAGTGGCAGGATAACCACTCCCACAGTGGCAGGATAACCACTCCCACAGTGGCAGGATAACCCCTCCCACAGTGGCAGGATAACCACTCCCACAGTGGCAGGATAACCCCTCCCACAGTGGCAGGATAACCACTCCCACAGTGGCAGGATAACCACTCCCACAGTGGCAGGATAACCCCTCCCACAGTGGCAGTATAACCACTTCCACAGTGGCAGGATAACCACTCCCACAGTGGCAGGATACCACTCCCACAGTGGCAGGATAACCCTTCCCACAGTGACAGGATAACCACTCCCACAGTGGCAGGATAACCCCTCCCACAGTGGCAGGATAACCCCTCCCACAGTGGCAGGATAACACCTCCCACAGTGGCAGGATAACCACTCCCACAGTGGCAGGATAACCACTCCCACAGTGGCAGGATAACCCCTCCCACAGTGGCAGGATAACCCCTCCCACAGTGGCAGGATAACCCCTCCCACAGTGG
>NC_091159.1:49642063-49647063 GCF_040958095.1 Procambarus clarkii | reverse complement strand
AATAGCTTGGTCAATAGCATGGTCAATAGCTTGGTCAATAGCTTGGTCAATAGCTTGGTCAATAGCTTGGTCAATAGCTTGGGCAATAGCTTGGTCAATAGCTTGGTCAATAGCATTGGTCAATAGCTTGGTCAATAGCTTGGTCAATAGCTTGGTCAATAGCTTGGTCAATAGCTTGGTCAATAGCTTGGTCAATAGCTTGGTCAATAGCTTGTAGCCAGGAACACAACTGCTGAAAGAAAATCATTAAGGGTTTTCACATATTTATATATAAAAAAACGCCAATCACAGCTACACAAGTTCACTGCAATTAGTTAGTTTTTTTTTCAGTTTGTGTCCAATTAAAAGATGAAATCGAGGCAAAGTTACTGACGTATTTTCTCACCTGTAGAGCGACGGTCTCGCTTCATGCAGGTCAGCGTTCAATCCCCGACCGTCCTACAAGTGGTTGGGCACCATTCCTTTCCCCCGTCACATCTCAAATCCTTATCCTGACCCCTTCCAAGGGGGTCAGGATAAGGATTATCCTGACCCCTATATATATATATATATATATATATATATATATATATATATATATATATATATATATATATATATATATATATATATATATATATATATATATATATATATATATATATATCTGATAGTTGGCGCTTTCTCCTGATAGTTCCCCCTCCCCTCCCTCCATTTTTATTTCAGATTAAATAATTGGAAGGATTATGTTTCACAGGACTGTTGTGGGAGGGAGCCCACACGTGCAGTGCCGCCGGTCACGGGCTCGGGTGGCTGGGATCTGATCACACGTAAACTGATTGATTTCCAACACAGCCATTTTAAAATGTTGTTGGGTCGAGTGTACTGATTGGCCATCAAATGTTCTGATCGGCCGTCGAGTGATCTGATCGGCCAAACCGAGTGATCTGATCGGTCATCAATTGATCTGATCGGCCATCGATGATCTGATCGGCCAAATCGAGTGATCTGATCGGCCATCGAGTGATCTGATCGGCCGTCGAGTGATCTGATCGGTCATCGAGTGATCTGATCGGTCATCGAGTGATCTGATCGGTCATCGAGTGATCTGATCGGCCAAATCGAGTGATCTGATCGGCCAAATCAAGTGATCTGATCTGCCATCGAGTGATCTGATCGGCCATCGAGTGATCTGATCGGCCATCGAGTGCTCTGATCGGTCATCGAGTGATCTGATCGGTCATCGAGTGATCTGGTCGGCCAAATCGAGTGATCTGATCGGCCATCGAGTGATCTGATCGCCCATCGAGTGATCTGATCGGCCATCGAGTGATCTGATCTGCCATCGAGTGATCTGATCGGCCATCGAGTGATCTGATCGACCAAATCGAGTGATCTGATCTGCCATCGAGTGATCTGATCGGCCATCGAGTGATCTGATCGGCCATCGAGTGATCTGATCGGCCATCAAGTGATCTGATCGGCCATCGAGTGATCTGATCGACCAAATCAAGTGATCTGATTTGCCATCGAGTGATCTGATCGGCCATCGAGTGATCTGATCGGCCATCGATGATCTGATCGCCCATCGAGTGATCTGATCGGACATCGAGAGATCTGATCGACCAAATCAAGTGATCTGATCTGCCATCGAGTGATCTGATCTGCCATCGAGTGATCTGATCGGCCATCGAGTGATCTGATCTGCCATCGAGTGATCTGATCGGCCATCGATGATCTGATCGGCCAAATCGAGTGATCTGATCGGCCATCGAGTGATCTGATCGGCCATCGAGTGATCTGATCGGCCATCGAGTGATCTGTTCGGCCATCGAGTGATCTGATCGGCCATCGAGTGATCTGATCTGCCATCGAGTGATCTGATCGACCAAATCAAGTGATCTGATCTGCCATCGAGTGATCTGATCGGCCATCGAGTGATCTGATCGGCCATCGAGTGATCTGATCTGCCATCGAGTGATCTGATCGGCCATCGAGTGATCTGATCTGCCATCGAGTGATCTGATCGGCCATCGAGTGATCTGATCGGCCATCGAGTGATCTGATCGGCCATCGAGTGATCTGATCTGCCATCGAGTGATCTGATCGGCCATCGAGTGATCTGATCGGCCATCGAGTGATCTGATCGGCCATCGAGTGATCTGATCGGCCATCGAGTGATCTGATCGGCCAAATCGAGTGATCTGATCGGCCATCGAGTGATCTGATCGGCCATCGAGTGATCTGATCGGCCATCGAGTGATCTGATCGCGTCCAACAGCTCAATCCGTATTCATAAAGATGATGTTAATTACTTGTATCAACTTGTTAATGCTGAAATTAATGGTGATTTAACAACTGTTTTAATTGTTAAATAAAAATCGATATTTTCTTAGCCTAGTTTTGATGTGTTTAATTTAATCAGTCTATTGTTTCATTATACTATCCTGTGTGTGTGTGTGTGTGTGTGTGTGTGTGTGTGTGTGTGTGTGTGTGTGTGTGTGTGTGTGTGTGTGTGTGTGTGTGTGTGTGTGTGTGTGTATGTATGTGTGTGTGTGTGTGTGTGTGTGTGTGTGTGTGTGTGTGTGTGTGTGTGTGTGTGTGTGTGTATGTGTGTGTGTGTGTGTGTGTGTGCGTGTGTGTGTGTGTGTGTGTGTGTGTGTGTGTGTGTGTGTGTGTGTGTGTGTGTGTATGTGTGTGTGTGTGTGTGTGTGTGTGTGTGTGTGTGTGTGTATGTGTGTGTGTGTGTGTGTGTGTGTGTGTGTGTGTGTGTGTGTGTGTGTGTGTATGTATGTGTGTGTGTGTGTGTGTGTGTGTGTGTGTGTGTGTGTGTGTGTGTGTGTGTGTGTGTGTGTGTGTGTGTGTGTGTGTGTGTGTGTGTGTATGTGTGTGTGTGTGTGTGTGTGTGTGTGTGTGTGTGTGTGTGTGTGTGTGTGTGTGTGTGTGTGTGTGTGTGTGTGTGTGTGTGTGTGTGTGTGTGTGTGTGTGTGTGCGTGTGTGTGTGTGTGTGTGTGTGTGTGTGTGTGTGTGTGTGTGTGTGTGTGTGTGTGTGTGTGTGTGTGTGTGTGTGTGTGTGTGTGTGTGTGTGTGTGTGTGTGTGTGTGTGTGTGTGTGTGTGTGTGTGTGTGTGTGTGTGTGTGTGTGTGTGTGTGTGTGTGTGTGTGTATGTGTGTGTGTACTCACCTAGTTGTACTCACCTAGTTGTGTTTGCGGGGGTTGAGCTCTGGCTCTTTGGTCCCGCCTCTCAACCGTCAATCAACAGGTGTACAGATTCCTGAGCCTATCGGGCTCTGTCATATCTACACTTGAAACTGTGTATGGAGTCAGCCTCCACCACATCACCCCCTAATGCATTCCATTTGTCAACCACTCTGACACTAAAAAAGTTCTTTCTAATATCTCTGTGGCTCATTTGGGCACTCAATTTCCACCTGTGTCCCCTTGTGCGTGTTCCCCTTGTGTTAAATAGACTGTCCTTATCTACCCTATCAATCCCCTTCAGAATCTTGAATGTGGTGATCATGTCCCCCCTAACTCTTCTGTCTTCCAGCGAAGTGAGGTTTAATTCCCGTAGTCTCTCCTCGTAGCTCATACCTCTCAGCTCGGGTACTAGTCTGGTGGCAAACCTTTGAACCTTTTCCAGTTTAGTCTTATCCTTGACTAGATATGGACTCCATGCTGGGGCTGCATACTCCAGGATTGGCCTGACATATGTGGTATACAAAGTTCTGAATGATTCTTTACACAAGTTTCTGAATGCCGTTCGTATGTTGGCCAGCCTGGCATATGCCGCTGATGTTATCCGCTTGATATGTGCTGCAGGAGACAGGTCTGGCGTGATATTAACCCCCAAGTCTTTTTCCTTCTCTGACTCCTGAAGAATTTCCTCTCCCAGATGATACCTTGTATCTGGCCTCCTGCTCCCTACACCTATCTTCATTACATTACATTTGGTTGGGTTAAACTCTAACAACCATTTGTTCGACCATTCCTTCAGCTTGTCTAGGTCTTCTTGAAGCCTCAAACAGTCCTCTTCTGTTTTAATCCTTCTCATAATTTTAGCATCGTCCGCAAACATTGAGAGAAATGAATCGATACCCTCCGGGAGATCATTTACATATATCAGAAACAAGATAGGACCGAGTACAGAGCCCTGTGGGACTCCACTGGTGACTTCACGCCAATCGGAGGTCTCACCCCTCACCGTAACTCTCTGCTTCCTATTGCTTAGATACTCCCTTATCCACTGGAGCACCTTACCAGCTACACCTGCCTGTCTCTCCAGCTTATGTACCAGCCTCTTATGCGGTACTGTGTCAAAGGCTTTCCGACAATCCAAGAAAATGCAGTCCGCCCAGCCCTCTCTTTCTTGCTTAATCTGTGTCACCTGATCGTAGAATTCTATCAAGCCTGTAAGGCAAGATTTACCCTCCCTGAATCCATGTTGGCGATTTGTCACGAACTCCCTTCTCTCCAGATGTGTTACCAGGTTTTTTCTCACGATCTTCTCCATCACCTTGCATGGTATACAAGTCAAGGACACTGGCCTGTAGTTCAGTGCCTCTTGTCTGTCGCCCTTTTTGTATATTGGGACCACATTCGCCGTCTTCCATATTTCTGGTAGGTCTCCCGTCTCTAGTGATTTACTATACACTATGGAGAGTGGCAAGCAAAGTGCCTCTGCACACTCTTTCAGTACCCATGGTGAGATCCCATCTGGACCAACCGCCTTTCTAACATCCAGAAATGCATATGCATCCATACACACACATGTGTATGTGTGTGTGTGTGTGTGTGTGTGTGTGTGTGTGTGTGTGTGTGTGTGTGTGTGTGTGTGTGTGTGTGTGTGTGTGTGTGTGTATGTGTGTGTGTATGTGTGTATGTGTGTGTGTGTGTGTGTGTGTGTGTGTGTGTGTGTGTGTGTGTGTGTGTGTGTGTGTGTGTGTGTGTGTGTGTGTGTGTGTGTGTGTGTGTGTGTGTGTGTGTGTGTGTGTGTGTGTGTGTGTGTGTGTGTGTGTGTG
>NC_091159.1:49617063-49637063 GCF_040958095.1 Procambarus clarkii | reverse complement strand
TCTCTCTCTCTCTCTCTCTCTTACTCTCTCCTTCACCCCGACATTCTACGTATCAATATAAGTGTATTTAAGAATTAAAGCGGAATTTTGATCATAAACAATCAGTTTTATACGCTAAAATATATACGCCTTGACGTGCGCTCGTTGCCTCACCTGTGTTTACCTGTGTGGGAGTTTGTTTGACGGGTGGTGTCCCCACCCAGGTGAAAATAATCAAAAGACTCGAAACCAGTCCATCACACCCCCTGAGATCTCTGGCACGGAGAGGTCTCAGGCTGTGAGAGGCTAATTCTGGCACCCCAGACACACTACAGGGGTGCCTGGGGTGTTCAAGTCCCTCCCAGGCACCGAGAGCGGAGTGTTTCAGTCACCCCCAGGCACCGTGGGAGAGCCAGTCCTCACAGGTGGCATCGTCTGGGAGGTATATAATGAGTCAATACTCACCACGGGAGAAGGGATGGGTATGGGAGAATGAGAGATAAGAGAGATAAGAGAGAGAGGAAGCTGTATGGCAGACAGGAAGCTGTATGGGAGACAGGAAGCTGTATGGGAGACAGGAAGCTGTATGGGAGGCAGGAAGCTGTATGGGAGGTAGGAAGCTGTATGGGAGACAGGAAGCTGTATGGGAGGCAGGAAGCTGTATGGGAGACAGGAAGCTGTATGGGAGACAGGAAGCTGTATGGGAGGTAGGAAGCTGTATGGGAGACAGGAAGCTGTATGGGAGGCAGGAAGCTGTATGGGAGACAGGAAGCTGTATGGGAGGCAGGAAGCTGTATGGGAGACAGGAAGCTGTATGGGAGACAGGAAGCTGTATGGGAGGTAGGAAGCTGTATGGGAGACAGGAAGCTGTATGGGAGGCAGGAAGCTGTATGGGAGGTAGGAAGCTGTATGGGAGACAGGAAGCTGTATGGGAGACAGGAAGCTGTATGGGAGGCAGGAAGCTGTATGGGAGACAGGAAGCTGTATGGGAGGTAGGAAGCTGTATGGGAGACAGGAAGCTGTATGGGAGACAGGAAGCTGTATGGCAGGCAGGAAGCTGTGTGGGAGGTAGGAAGCCGTATGGGAGGTAGGAAGCTGTATGGGAGACAGGAAGCTGTATGGGAGGCAGGAAGCTGTATGGGAGGCAGGAAGCTGTATGGGAGGTAGGAAGCTGTATGGGAGACAGGAAGCTGTATGGGAGGCAGGAAGCTGTATGGGAGACAGGAAGCTGTATGGGAGACAGGAAGCTGTATGGGAGACAGGAAGCTGTATGGGAGACAGGAAGCTGTATGGGAGACAGGAAGCTGTATGGGAGACAGGAAGCTGTATGGGAGGCAGGAAGCTGTATGGGAGGCAGGAAGCTGTATGGGAGACAGGAAGCTGTATGGGAGGCAGGAAGCTGTATGGGAGACAGGAAGCTGTATGGGAGACAGGAAGCTGTATGGGAGACAGGAAGCTGTATGGGAGACAGGAAGCTGTATGGGAGACAGGAAGCTGTATGGGAGGCAGGAAGCTGTATGGGAGGCAGGAAGCTGTATGGGAGACAGGAAGCTGTATGGGAGGCAGGAAGCTGTATGGGAGGCAGGAAGCTGTATGGGAGACAGGAAGCTGTATGGGAGACAGGAAGCTGTATGGGAGGCAGGAAGCTGTATGGGAGGCAGGAAGCTGTATGGGAGGCAGGAAGCTGTATGGGAGACAGGAAGCTGCATAGAAAACAGGCATATTGAAGAATATACTCGTATATAAGTGAACAATTTCCGTAAACTGATTAACTTTTCGTTATATGAACAGGATGCAACGCCCCCTTTCTTCCCTTCCCTTTCTCTCCATCCCTCCGTCCCCTCACACCCCCTTTCCATCCTCCCCAACCCCCCCTCCCTTTCCCACCCTCACCCCCTCCCCCCTTCCCTTCCAAGCCCATCAATCTTTGTTTCATCGTATTACTAAAGTAAATTACTCTCGGCTTTCAGACATTACAAAGGGATATCTGAGTATGTTGGAGAGTTTTAATTCGTTCTTCCTGCTTACAAGCTTTGGTTGTTCACTGGGTACAAGCTTTGGTTGTTCCCTGGGTACAAGCTTTGGTTGTTCCCTGCTTACAAGCTTTGGTTGTTACCTGGGTACAAGCTTTGGTTGTTACCTGGGTACAAGCTTTGGTTGTTCCCTGGGTACAAGCTTTGGTTGTTCTCTGGGTACAAGCTTTGGTTGTTCCCTGGGTACAAGCTTTGGTTGTTCTCTGGGTACAATCTTTGGTTGTTCCCTGGGTACAAGCTTTGGTTGTTCTCTGGGTACAAGCTTTGGTTGTTCCCTGGGTACAAGCTTTGGTTGTTCTCTGGGTACAATCTTTGGTTGTTACCTGGGTACAAGGTTTGGTTGTTCTCTGGGTACAAGCTTTGGTTGTTCCCTGGGTACAAGCTTTGGTTGTTCCCTGGGTACAAGCTTTGGTTGTTCTCTGGGTACAAGCTTTGGTTGTTCTCTGGGTACAAGCTTTGGTTGTTCCCTGGGTACAAGCTTTGGTTGTTCTCTGGGTACAAGCTTTGGTTGTTCTCTGGGTACAAGCTTTGGTTGTTACCTGGGTACAAGGTTTGGTTGTTCCCTGGGTACAAGCTTTGGTTGTTCCCTGGGTACAAGCTTTGGTTGTTTCCTGGGTACAAGCTTTGGTTGTTCCCTGGGTACAAGCTTTGGTTGTTCCCTGGGTACAAGCTTTGGTTGTTCCCTGGGTACAAGCTTTGGTTGTTCTCTGGGTACAATCTTTGGTTGTTCCCTGGGTACAAGCTTTGGTTGTTCTCTGGGTACAATCTTTGGTTGTTCCCTGGGTACAAGCTTTGGTTGTTCCCTGGGTACAAGCTTTGGTTGTTCCCTGGGTACAAGCTTTGGTTGTTCTCTGGGTACAAGCTTTGGTTGTTCCCTGGGTACAAGCTTTGGTTGTTACCTGGGTACAAGGTTTGGTTGTTCCCTGGGTACAAGCTTTGGTTGTTCTCTGGGTACAAGCTTTGGTTGTTCCCTGGGTACAAGCTTTGGTTGTTCTCTGGGTACAAGCTTTGGTTGTTCCTGGGTACAAGCTTTGGTTGTTCCCTGGGTACAAGCTTTGGTTGTTCCCTGGGTACAAGCTTTGGTTGTTCCCTGGGTACAAGCTTTGGTTGTTCTCTGGGTACAATCTTTGGTTGTTCCCTGGGTACAAGCTTTGGTTGTTCCCTGGGTACAAGCTTTGGTTGTTCCCTGGGTACAAGCTTTGGTTGTTACCTGGGTACAAGCTTTGGTTGTTCCCTGGGTACAAGCTTTGGTTGTTCCCTGGGTACAAGCTTTGGTTGTTCTCTGGGTACAATCTTTGGTTGTTCCCTGGGTACAAGCTTTGGTTGTTCCCTGGGTACAAGCTTTGGTTGTTCCCTGGGTACAAGCTTTGGTTGTTCCCTGGGTACAAGCTTTGGTTGTTCCCTGGGTACAAGCTTTGGTTGTTCCCTGGGTACAAGCTTTGGTTGTTTCCAGCCTAGAAGCTTTGGTTGTTTCCAGCCTAGAAGCTTTGATTGTCCCTGGCAATAAAGCTCTCGTTCTCCCTGGCTAAAAATCAAAAACTGGGCTTGGTTCACCTGTCTGAGTAAATAGGTAGGGTTTGTTTACATGAGTCAGCTGACAGGTCCCGCTGCCTGACACCTTCATCTTGTCTCCAAATGGTGTCCACAGGTCCTATATTTGTATATTTTATGCTGTTTTTTGTGATGTGGTGAGAATGGTGACTGTGCCCTGTACCCAAGACTGAGGAGGCGGGGATGATGCCCGTGCCCTGTACCCATGACTGAGGAGGCGGGGATGATGCCCGTGCCTTGTACCCAAGACTGAGGAGGCGGGGATGATGCCCGTGCCCTGTACCCAAGGAGTGCCCAAGGAGACTGAAGAGGCGGGGATGGTGCCCGTGCCTTCTCTCTAAGACTTTCAAAGAGAGAGAGACTTCATTCTCTCAGCCTTTATGCGAAGCATTTGAACTTTATACTCAGTACTTTTAAAGTTTCTCAGCTCTTTCGGAGACATCTTTGCTAGTCTCTCCATTATATCTGTATATATTCTTAAGGTATTCTTTAGGTCAGGGTGAGCCTTTCATCTTAAAATGCTGGAAATATTGACAGCGTTGAGAGTAAGTCATCATCTTGAGAGGAGGAAACTTTGTAGCTAAAAACATGGATTTAGACTGAGAAAGTTATGTCTGTTAAACATGAGAGAGTTACATGGCAAGGGAACTACAACAGGACAGGAAAAATAAGACTGGGTAGACGGTATTTTCCTGGAGTATCAAAAGACCATTTGACAGTGTTCGTCTTGAAAGACTTGGGGGTGTGTGAGGTGGAGAAGACAGCAGGGGTAAGTAGGAAGACACTGAACTGTACTTAAGGGACTACCTAAAGGGCAGGAAACAGAGCCTCATAATTAGAGACGAGGCTTGGCGTTGGACGACGGTAGCAAGTGGAGTCCAGAGGGTTGGTCCTCGGACTCTTCTGTTCCTAACCAATTGGGCTGATCGGTAGAACGACGGTCTTGCTTCATGCAGGTCGGCGTTCAATCCCCGACCGTCCAAGTGGCTCGGCACCATTCCATCACCCCCCCCCCCCCTCTAGGCCTATGTGAAGCAAATGGTTGCTAGAATTCAATCCCAAGAAGTGTAAGGTAATGAAGATAGGGAAATGTGGGGTAAGGAAACCAGGAAGTAACTACTCTCTAAGGGAAGGCAACTACAAGGAGTCGGAGAGAGAAGAGGTCATGGGATTGGACATAATTCCAACACTATCTCCAGAGGCACACATAAACCGGATCACATCAGCAGGATACGAGACGCTGGCAAACATTAGAACGTTAATGACATAAACCTGCACTCTTTCAAGGCAATCTCCACAGCTTTTGTTAGACCATTACTGGAATATGCAACACCAGCCTGGAGTTCACGTCTTGTTAAGCATAAAAGGAAAATGTAAAAACTTAAGATGTTGGAAGGAGATTAGCGCCAGGTCTAGGTAATCTTTGAGGAGTGGTTGAGGGAGGTACACTTTCCACGGTCGGCCGAGCGGACAGCACGCTGGGCTTGTGATCCTGTGGTCCTGGGTTCGATCCCAGGCGCCGGCGAGAAACAATGGGCAGAGTTTCTTTCACCCTATGCCCCTGTTACCTAACAGTAAATAGGTACCTGGGTGTTAGTCAGCTGTCACGGGCTGCTTCCTTGGGGTGGAGGCCTGGTCGAGGACCGGGCCGCAGGGACACTAAAGCTCCGAAATCATCTCAAGATAACATCAAGATAACCTCCCCTCCATAGAGGAGGGAAGAGACAAGGGGGAACTGCCAATATACAAGGTTGTATACAGTATAATATAATGTATACAATATAATTGTATACATTATAGAATATACGGGAGTTGACAAGGTGGACAAGGACAGTTTTTCTACTTGAGAGACAGACGGGCGAGAGAATCTATAAGTGGAACCTGAAGGTAATTGAGTCGAAGAAATGTAAAGAAATACTCGTCTCCCCGTAACGAGTCGAAGGCACTGAAAGAATAAGTTGTGGAAGCCACCTCCAGCCACAACTTCAGGGCCAGATTCTATTAAGACCTTGAACGTCAGGACAGCTAATTAGAACACGTAAGGTAATAGACTGAACATCAGGAGCTACACCTCACTTCCCTGGAGTTCCCCGATTGGAAAGTGCTGATAGATAGGTGCTAATCCCCCTACCCCTTAACTACCCCCCCCCCTCTCCCTTTAATCACCATTTGTGGCAGATATATTATCTTGGAAGATCAATATTTTTGTAAAACGTAATACTCATCACACACAGAGAACACACTAACGTGATGCATCAAATGAACACATCCACAAGGGCAGTGATGAGGATTCGAACCTGCGTCTGGGAGCATCCCAGACACTGCCTTAATCGACTGAGCTACGACAGGGTTAAAATGGTTGAAACCGAAGTTCTACTGAACTTACTGGATCCCGTAGCCCCTCCAAGGCACAAACCAGGCTTTTACACAACCCCCCCCCCCTGCACCCGAGCTATGTCAATAGGCCGTTCTCCCTCTTTTAACCCTGTCGTAGCTCAGTCGATTAAGGCAGTGTCTGGGATGCTCCCAGACGCAGGTTCGAATCCTCGTCACTGCCCTTGTGGATTGGTTCACGTAATACACATGTTTTTGAGGAAATTAAAATTGTAACCCCCCCCCCTCTTTAACACCCCTTCCCCATCTTCTTCAACCGCCTGCACCTCACCACCTCCCCCCCCCTCACCCCCCCCCCCCCCTTCCCCCCCTCACCACATAACCCCCACCAGGAAGGAAGAATCAATCAAGCCATGAGTCACAATAACGTGGCTAAAGTAAGTTTCGGTCCGTCCTGAATGGTCCAGGACGGACCGAAACGTCGTCGTCGTCCCTTCACCTTCTAGTGTGTGGTGTCTGGTCAAGAATGAATCAATGTTGTGTTCATCCATTCACGAGTCTCCAGGTGAACGAAGACTGGGTCTGGTATTACCTGGATGGGTGAGCACATGGAGAAGGGGGAAGAGAAAAGGCACGGAGGAATAGGCAGTGTTGTCTTGAGGTTATCTTGAGATGATTTCGGGGCTTTTAGTGTCCCCGCGGCCCGGTCCTCGACCAGGCCACCACCCCCAGGAAGCAGCCCGTGACAGCTGACTAACACCCAGGTACCTAATTTACTGCTAGGTAACAGGGCATAGGGTGAAAGAAACTCTAAACTCTGTTGTATGAAGAGGAGATACACCCACCATTCAGGGAGAGGGGGAGAGGGGGAGGGGAGGGAGGGATTCAGGGATTAGCTTTTTTCCAAACAGTAATTAGGTTTTTTTCAACAATATTTGTGTTTATGTAAATTTTATGAACACAATTAATAAAGATGTATTTACAATTATTCAAATATTTTGTTTTAAATTCACGTATTTAAATAATGACAGTCTCGTTTGCCACACAAATTGGTTATGTATATCTGATATATATGTATATTATATTATATTATATTATATTATATATATATATATATGTCGTACCTAGCAGCCAGAACTCACTTCTCAGCCTACTATGCAAGGCCCGATTTGCCTAATAAGCCAAGTTTTCATGAATTATTGTTTTTACGACTACCTAACCTACCTAACCTAACCTAACCTAACTTTTTTCGGCTACCTAACCTAACCTATAAAGATAGGTTAGGTTAGGTTAGGTAGGGCTGGTTAGGTTCTGTCATATATCTAAGTTAATTTTACCTCCAATAAAAAAGAATTGACCTCATATATAATGAAATGGGTAGCTTTATCATTTCATAAGAAAAAAAATTGAGAAAATATATTAATTCAGGAAAACTTGGCTTATTAGGCAAACCGGGCCTTCCATAATAGGCTGAGAAGTGAGTTCTGGCTACTAGGTACGACATATATATATGTATATATATATATATATATATATATATATATATATATATATATATATATTTTATAAATATATATATATATATATATATATATATATATATATATATATATATATATATATATATATATATATATATATATATATATTTATTTATATAACCTCCCCTCTCTCTTCCACCTTTTACTCCTCTTTCACATTGTTCTCTTGCACATTCTCCCTAGTCCCTCATTCATTCTCCTCTCTCTCTCTCTCTCTATCTTGCTTCCTCTGAGTAGAGAGCCATCTGTTTCCTTGCTCTCAGTTGATACCCCTTTTCTTCCCTTTCCACTGCCCTTGCTTTTCCCCTTACTTTCCTCTGCTCTTCCCCCCTTACCTTCCTTCCCTTTTCCCTCATTGAGCCAAGTGTTGACTCTCTGAAGGATCATTATTCTCAAGCCTTCCCTCACCTGGCTCTCTCCCCTCACCTGGCTCTCTCCCCTCACCTGGTTCTCTCCCCTCACCTGGCCTCCTCTCCCTCAGCTGGTCTCCTCTCCCTGCCTCCCCTCTCCTCTTCCCCCCTCAGTTATCGTACATTCTTCCCACTCCCTCTTTCCTCCTAGCAATATTTCCTCACTATCCCTTTCCTCCCAATGTACTTCCCTCTATCTTCTATTCTCCATCACTTCACTCCCTGTCCCACATTCCCTCCCGTTAATCACCCTTCCACTCCACTCACCCTCCTCTCAATATGGTCTTGGAAACACACGAAGAGATGAACTAAAAAAAACTTGTTGGATGTGAAGTGAAGCACAACTGATTTTATTTTTCAGTCACTTTCAGCTGCTTAAAACATCGCTCGGGGCCGATATTGAGAATCTGGGATGTCGGGATCATGGCACTCGGCGAATCTGAGACAAGTCGGGAGTTTAGAGTATCGAGGATCTGGGAAAATCGTGAAACTGAATTATCGAGAGTTCGGAATATCTCTTATGCTGGGTCGAAGTTCAGGTTCATAGCATAGAAACTTTCATGCATGGACCAACAGAAACCATTACCCCATGGGGGGCGGGAATTAAGCAACTCAGTAGAGATGAGTAAAACATCGCAGTTATGTGCACAAATGCAGATGGAGTTACAAATAAAGGGGTAGAATTAAGCGAAAGGATGGCAGAAGAAAAGCCGCACATTAAAACAGTACTGAGTGTTGACCAGACCACACACTAGTAGGTGAAGGGACGACGACGTTTCAGTCCGTCCTGGACCATTCTCAAGTCGATTGTGATGAGGAAGTAGAGAAGGAAGTAGAGAAGTCGATTGTGATGAGGAAGTAGAGAAGTAGAGACAGGCAATAAATAGGCAAGAGAGTGGTAAGGAGCAAAGGTGTGTTAGAGGGGATAACAGAACTGAGTAGTTCTGTTATAGGTAATGTAATCTTCCAATGATGATATCAAATAAGGGACGTTACGGTGAACAGAAGTGGGTGTGGGGTAACCCTACTGCATTGGATTGCGCCTACGTGAAAATAGCGGGATTTACAATCCCGCTATCAAGCAACGGAAATCCCAGAGAGGAATATGATATGTGCAATGAGAATTGCCACAAGATAATGGGAAATGCAGCAACAGTGTCAAAGGAAGAGAGGGGCTATGGTTCTAATACTTGGAGATTTCAATCACAGAGAAATAGACTGGATATATAAGGACCCCCCCCCCCTCCCACGAGGGTGATGAGTCATAGAGAGTAAAACTAGTATCTTATCTTGAGGTTATCTTGAGGTGATTTCGGGGTTTTTAGTGTCCCCGCGGCCCGGTCCTCGACCAGGCCTCCACCCCCAGGAAGCAGCCCGTGACAGCTGACTAACACCCAGGTACCTATTTTACTGCTAGGTAACAGGGGCATAGGGTGAAAGAAACTCTGCCCATTGTTTCTCGCCGGCGCCTGGGATCGAACCCAGGACCACAGGATCACAAGTCCAGCGTGCTGTCCGCTCGGCCGACGCCACTGATAAAAGCTTCTTGAAACAATTCATTACGGAACCACCAAGAGTAAGGGAAGAGGTGGAGGGAAGTGGAATGGAATCACAGGAATATGAAAAAGCAATGCACAGAAGTCCTTCCCACTCGAGAGGAAGGTGGACGATCAAAAAAATATATAAACCCTTGGTTCAATAGGCAGAGAAGTGGACAAGAGAACAGGGAAAAGGCACAGCTAAAGTGCTAAGAACGGGGACAAGAAAGAGGCACTAAATTGCTGTTTTATAGCCATATAAGAAGGTAAAAAACAGCAATAGTCTATGTGATCAGACTCAAAAAGAGACAAATAGGTAATCAACACAAATGATTGTGTTGATTTCACAAATCTTGTGAAATCAACACAAGATTTCAAGTCTTTATATAAAAAATCCCAGAGTGGTGACCCGGATTATGGAAAGCCAGAGATAACACTTGACGACACAGTAGTCAATGTAGATAAAGAAACACAGAGAGGGATTAGCTGCAACACATCAATAGGACCAGACTCAATATCACCATCGCTCTTGAAGGAGATTACAAAGGTACTTGTCGTCTGATAACTAAAGTGTTCAATAAAACACTTGTAACTGGAAACCTTCCAGAATGCTGGAAAGGACAAGCGCAGTACCAATATTCAATAAAGGGACAGACAAGTGGCAATAACTTACAGATCACTAATAAGTAATTCCGTGAAAAAGTGATGGAAAAAAAGTAATCAGGTTGAGAATAATTGTGAGAATAATTTATTAATAATTTAATAAATAATAATAATAACACTTAGAGAGAACAAACTTTGCAACAAATGGGCATCATGGAGTGAGAAGCGAACAGTCGTGTCTAACAAACTTGATAGAGTTCTAAGAAAAAGACTTCCAAAATCAGACAATAACAAGAAAACTGGGTATTATCCTAGAGTATCAAAAAGCTTGATACTGTTCACCCAGGAAAGACTGATGTTCAGACTTGAGGAGCAAACAGGGATAACTTAAAAGACAATGGACTGAGTAAGGAGCCACCTGAAGGGCAGTCACAGTCAGAGACGAGGTTCAGAGTAGGAGGAACGTAACAAGTGGAGTTCCGCAAGGTCCTGGAGACACTCGATGTTCCTAATTTACGTGAATGACCTGCCGGAATCCTCACACAAGTCAATATTTGCAGACGATGTTAAGCTGATGAGAAATGTAAAAACGAGAATTGAATTGAACTATCAGGGGGAAAGCGCCAAGCCATTATGACTATATAGCACTTGGAAGGGATCAGGATAAGGATTTGGGATGGGACGGGGGGGCAGAAGGTTACGGGACGATCTTGACGAACTCTAGGAGTGCCCAAAGAAATGGTTGTTAGAATTCAGTCCCAGCAAGTGTAAGGTAATGAAGATGGAAACAGGGGGTAGGGAGACCAGGAGGTAACTACACTCTAAGGGAAGGCCACTACAGGAGTCAGAGAGAGAGAAGAGGACATGGGAGTGGATATAATTCCAACACTATCTCCAGAGGCACACATAAACAGGGTCACATCAGCAGGATATGAGACGCTGGCAAACATTAGAACGTTCAGAAATATAAATCAGCGCTCTTTCAAGGCAATCTACACAGCTTTGGTTAGGCCAGTACTGGAATATGCTGCACCGGCCTGGAGTCCACAACCTGCGAAGCATTAGAACAAAATTTAATAACCACAGAGGTTTGCAACAAGATTAGTATCAGAGCTAAGAGGGTTAAGCTGTGAGGAAAAGTCAAGGTAATTATACGTCATAACTCTGGAAGAGAAAAGAAACACAGGACACATGATCGCAACATACAAGATACTTTAAGAAAACCGACAAGGTGAACAAGGTACAATGTCTTCTAATTTAAGGTAGAACACGAGGACATAAGTGAAAACTGTAAACGCACTTGAGTCCAAGATATATAAGGAAAGACTCGAACCCTGAACAGGTGATCAGCATGTGAATTGCTCTGAAAGAAGAAGTTATAGAAGCCACCTCCATCCATAACTTAAAGGTCAGATTAGACAAAGAATTCGAACGTCAGAAGAGTTCAATTATAAAGTCACATGTGGGACAGGACAAGCTAAGAGGCGGGGCATAAAGAGCTATACCACATGTCCCCGTAGTCACTCATAGGTGAGTACACACACACTCATACACACAGCCCAAGGGCTAATAGGTCGATTCTGCAGGCACAAATAGTAAATACACACACATTTTGTGTGTGCGTGTGTGTGTGTGTGTGTGTGTGTGTGTGTGTGTGTGTGTGTGTGTGTGTGTGTGTGTGTGTGTGTGTGTGTGTGTGTGTGTGTGTGTGTGTGTGTGTGTTAAAGGTAAATATATGTAGTAGAAATAACAGTGGAAAAATAGATGGGTTCGAAAAACGGGGTCCAAGAGCTAATAGCTCGATTCTGCAGATACAAATAGTAAATACTCACAAACACACACACACACACACACACACACAGGGCCGGGATAAACAGGTTCATCCCGGCCCAAAGGGAAAAATCCGAGAAGCAACAGAAGAATCCATCTTATAATAGGGCATGTATGGAAGCGAAGAAACTGAACAAAAAGGCGTGGAGGAACTTCCGGAATAACAGAACACCAGAAAGCAGAGAGAGATACCAGAGAACCAGGAATGAGTACGTCAGGGTGAGAAGAGAAGCAGAGAAAAATTTTGAAAATGATATAGCAAACAAAGCCAAGACCGAACCAAAGCTACTCCACAGTCACATCAGAAGGAAAACAACAGTGAAAGAACAGGTATTGAAACTTAGAACAGGCGAGGACAGGTATACAGAGAATGACAGAGAGGTGTGTGAGGAACTCAACAAGAGGTTCCAGGAGGTCTTCACAATAGAACAGGGTGAGGTCACTGTGCTAGGAGAAAGGGAGGTAAACCAGGCGGCCTTGGAGGAGTTCGAAATTACGAGAGAGGAGGTCAAGAGACACCTGCTGGATCTGGATGTTCGAAAGGCTGTTGGTCCAGATGGGATCTCACCATGGGTACTGAAAGAGTGTGCAGAGGCACTTTGCCTGCCACTCTCCATAGTGTATAGTAAGTCACTAGAGACGGGAGACCTACCAGAAATATGGAAGACGGCGAATGTGGTCACAATATACAAAAAGGGCGACAGACAAGAGGCACTGAACTACAGGCCAGTGTCCTTGACTTGTATACCATGCAAGGTGATGGAGAAGATCGTGAGAAAAAACCTGGTAACACATCTGGAGAGAAGGGACTTCGTGACAAATCGCCAACATGGATTCAGGGAGGGTAAATCTTGCCTTACAGGCTTGATAGAATTCTACGATCAGGTGACACAGATTAAGCAAGAAAGAGAGGGCTGGGCGGACTGCATTTTCTTGGATTGTCGGAAAGCCTTTGACACAGTACCGCATAAGAGGCTGGTACATAAGCTGGAGAGACAGGCAGGTGTAGCTGGTAAGGTGCTCCAGTGGATAAGGGAGTATCTAAGCAATAGGAAGCAGAGAGTTACGGTGAGGGGTGAGACCTCCGATTGGCGTGAAGTCACCAGTGGAGTCCCACAGGGCTCTGTACTCGGTCCTATCTTGTTTCTGATATATGTAAATGATCTCCCGGAGGGTATCGATTCATTTCTCTCAATGTTTGCGGACGATGCTAAAATTATGAGAAGGATTAAAACAGAAGAGGACTGTTTGAGGCTTCAAGAAGACCTAGACAAGCTGAAGGAATGGTCGAACAAATGGTTGTTAGAGTTTAACCCAACCAAATGTAATGTAATGAAGATAGGTGTAGGGAGCAGGAGGCCAGATACAAGGTATCATCTGGGAGAGGCTGGCCAACATACGAACGGCATTCAGAAACTTGTGTAAAGAATCATTCAGAACTTTGTATACCACATATGTCAGGCCAATCCTGGAGTATGCAGCCCCAGCATGGAGTCCATATCTAGTCAAGGATAAGACTAAATTGGAAAAGGTTCAAAGGTTTGCCACCAGACTAGTACCCGAGCTGAGAGGTATGAGCTACGAGGAGAGACTACGGGAATTAAACCTCACTTCGCTGGAAGACAGAAGAGTTAGGGGGGACATGATCACCACATTCAAGATTCTGAAGGGGATTGATAGGGTAGATAAAGACAGTCTATTTAACACAAGGGGAACACGCACAAGGGGACACAGGTGGAAACTGAGTGCCCAAATGAGCCACAGAGATATTAGAAAGAACTTTTTTAGTGTCAGAGTGGTTGACAAATGGAATGCATTAGGAAGTGATGTGGTGGAGGCTGACTCCATACACAGTTTCAAGTGTAGATATGACAGAGCCCGATAGGCTCAGGAATCTGTACACCTGTTGATTGACGGTTGAGAGGCGGGACCAAAGAGCCAGAGCTCAACCCCCGCAAACACAACTAGGTGAGTACAACTAGGTGAGTACACACACACACACACACACACACACACACACACACACACACACACACACACACACACAAACACACACACACACACACACACACACACATTTACCTACATTTTAACGTCCATATTTCTCAGGCTTCCTCCCACCTCCCACCTCCCCCCCCTACACCATTCGTACACAGAATATATCAAACTCGTATATAAAATCTTTGTACCAATACCAGTACAACCAGTACAAATACAGCTGTTCGTATACCAGTTCGTATACAGCTACCTGGGTAGCTGTATACGAACTATCCGAGGCTACCGTGTCGTATACGGAGCATTTCGTTGTATTTACACATGTTCACTCTATACATGATCCTATATAGTGAAGATCTTTATTAATATTATTCCCTTCCGGGTTTCCCAAAAGTTACATATATACTGTTTGAGGGAATTCGGGGTCCTTGGGCCTCTGGGGTCCTCCCAGAACCCGAATTCAGAGGGACTTGTGTAGCTCTGTTATGCCCCCAATATATAGATATATATATGGTGTCATCCTCCTAACTAATTGTAGTTTATAAGACTGTGAAATTTGATCTAATTTCGTGATTTTATAATTAATTCTGATTATAATTCAGATTATTCTAATTATTAGGTCATTTTTAATTATCTTAATTCTAATTATTCTAATTATTATTTCAATTATTTTTATTATTTATATTATTATCATAAATATTTTTGTACAAAAAATAAAATTTTTTGTACAAAAAATTTTTGTACATGCAAAACAATCAGGAACTATAAGGACAATGTCTTTGTAAGTATTTGTTGACCCATCATTAACATGTATACATAACAGCCTGTGTCCCATACACATATGTATACTCTGCATTTCCAAACACCATTGAAAAAGGAAATTTAACAAAAATATGGACAAAATATAAATATATCTTGTGACAACTGCTTTGATGTTTCCACTAATAACTTCCAACGTCAAAAGTCGAAAAATAAATGTATTTTTATGATTTTTTTTTATATATTTTTTTGGACTGGGGTTCCTGGACTTGATGTGTCAATATAATTTAAACTTACTCGTAGGTAATTCCCAATTCTCCCTGTTTCACATCTTTATAGACCTCTTACTCCTTCTCGTCCTTCTGTTCATCTTTTCGTCCTCTCCATCTATCCATTCCTCCTTCTTGCACTCCATCATTCTTTCTTCTAGAAGAGCTGCAAATCTTTATTTTCGAGATGGGATTATTAAAGGGGCAATTGCTCTGAACACCATTGTGAAATAGAGGGTAATTAAGCTATTATAACTATTTTGCCGTTTTAAGGGATATGAGACAGACTAAGTGCTGGGATATGAGGACAAAGTGCTGGTATATAAGGCAGACTGAGTGCTGGGATATGAGGCAAAGTGCTGGTATATAAGGCAGACTGAGTGCTGGGATATGAGGCAAAGTGCTGGGATATAAGGCAGACTGAGTGCTGGGATATGAGGCAAAGTGCTGAGATATGAGGACAAAGTGCTGGGATATGAGACAAAGTGCTGAGATATGAGGAAAAAGTGCTGGGATATGAGACAGACTAAGAAGTGAAACACGAGGACATAGAAATTAAGAAAGTTAGGGGTAGCGAGCGGTGTGATGAATCACTTCCCCAACCGTCTTGGATCACGCTTCGGGAATCGAACCTTGCTTGATACCTGCTTGATGGGGTTCTGGGAGTTGTTCTACTCCCCAAGCCCGGCCCGAAGCCAGGCTTGACTTGTGAGAGTTTGGTCCAACAGGCTGTTGCTTGGAGCGGCCCGCAGGCCCACATACCCACCACAGCCCGGTTGATCCGGCACTCCTTGAAGGAAAACAATCTAGTTTCCTCTTGAAGATGTCCACGGTTGTTCCGGCAATATTTCTGATGCTCGCTGGGAGGACGTTGAACAACCGCGGACCTCTGATGTTTATACAGTGTTCTCTGATTGTGCCTATGGCACCTCTGCTCTTCACTGGTTCTATTCTGCATTTTCTTCCATATCGTTCACTCCAGTACGTTGTTATTTTACTGTGTAGATTTGGGACCTGTCCCTCCAGTATTTTTCATGTGTATATTATTTGGCATCTCTCTCATCTCCTTTCTAGTGAGTACATTTGGAGAGCTTTGAGACGATCCCAATAATTTAAGTGCTTTATCTAGTCTATGCGTGCCGTATATGTTCTCTGTATTCCCTCTATTTCAGCAATCTCTCTGGTCCTCTCGCATACGTAACTAGTATATATATTACTCACCACCGCCCAACAAGGCCATCCGCCACACACATATTTACAGTAATTAATTTTTGGAAGCACATACTAACTTTCCTAATAATAAAATATCCTAAGTTTTTCACCTTACAAGAAAAAATTATGCACCCCCCTTTGCAGGTTTTTAAGGCTTAAGAAACAAATGAATATCGCACAGTGGCGGAGAGATTTTACCAAATATAAAAGTATTATCTCAAAAAAAAAAAAATTCCTCAAATACAAAAAAGGATATTTCCTCAAATATCAGACAATTGTGTATGATATATGTATTCCTGTGTATGATATCTGTATTCCTGTGTATGATATCTGTATTCCTGTGTATGATATCTGTATTCCTGTGTATGATATCTGTATTCCTGTGTATGATATCTGTATTCCTGTGTATGATATCTGTATTCCTGTGTATGATATCTGTATTCCTGTGTATGATATCTGTATTCCTGTGTATGATATCTGTATTCCTGTGTATGATATCTGTATTCCCAGGCGATCCTGAAGCCTTTGTTAAGCTCGCAGGTAATAAAACTGATCAAGAAATCGATAAACAGTGGAAATTGAATTGAAATTGAAATAAGTTTATTGAGGTAAAATACACACAAAGGGATGAGGTAGCTTTGTGTGTATTTTACCTCAATAAACTTATTTCAATTTCAATTCAATTTCCACTGTTTATCGATTTCTTGATCAGTTTTATTACCTGCGAGCTTAACAAAGGCTTCAGGATCGCCTGGGAATAAACAGTGGAGGTCTGCCTCTGTGTTGAAGGGAACTTCAATTGATTAGCGTAGCGAGAGGTTGCTGCATGAGTAGTGTGTGTGTGTGGCAGCGTTTGGGCTCAGATATCGTCTTCTGTGTGCCAGAGGCAAATCTTTCTGCCCCCCCCCCCCCCGGCGTTGGTCTTGTTGGGGGGTCTCGAAATTACATTATTGGAGTTTTCAGGATGACAATTCTGGGGTGTGGGCGTGCATATATGGCTGTGAGGTGAGTAAACGACGGTTTTTGCAGATAAACAGCTTTGGTGTTTGGTAATGACCGTTAAAGGTCACTGAACTAAATGTTTAAATATAGTCTTTTGTTGCAATCAGTTTTCCATTATAATTAATCCCCCCCTTATTCTCTCTCGTGCCCACACCCCCCCCCCCTACCCCCTCCACCGTCCACACCCCCCCCCCTCTCTCTCCACCCCTCCACCAGCAAGCAGCTAGACACGGATACACACAGACATTAAACAAACAAACAAACAAACAATAAACATATCCACAAGGGCCGTGACGAGGATTCGAACCTGCGTTCGGGATCATCCCAGACACTGCCTTAATCGACTGAGCTACGACAGGGTAAAAGGGTTGAAACCGAAGGTCTACTGAACTTACTGGATCCCGTAAGAATGCATTAGAATGCATGAATGTGAATGCATTTTTTTCATTTGATGCATCACGTTTGAGTGATCTTTGTGTGTGAAACAAACAATGCTTTCTACTTCAGCAAGACTTTCAGAACCATTACAAAAGTACCAGACTTTCCAGCGTTCACCACTAAGTAGACCACTTATGCAAGATGGCCACTTGAATCCCCCTCGCCCAAGTGGCCTAATAGCTAGCTCATCCTGGTCACTTATACGACCATAAGTGGGTCGTTAAGTAAGTGGCTGTATCTCCGTGGCACACTAAGATTGGTCAGTATAACCATCATTACTACTCATTAACTTAATCTCTATAACTATCGTCACTGCACACACACACACACACACACACACACACACACACACACACACACACACACACACACACACACACACACACACACACACACACACACACACATACACACACACACACACACAAAGGGAAGGTACTCCGTTGGAGACAGGAGTACCTAAGTAACAGGAGACAACGAGTCAGTGTGAGGGGTGAGGTCTCAGATTGGCGAGACGTTACGAGTGGAGTACCGCAGGGGTCAGTCCTTGGACCTATACTGTTTCTGATATATGTAAATGATCTTCCAGAGGGTATAGAATCGTTTCTCTCAATGTTTGCCGATGATGCAAAAATTATGAGGAGGATTGAAACTGAGGACGATAGTAGGAGGCTACAAGATGACCTAGACAGACTGAGTGTATGGTCCAACAAATGGCTGTTGAAGTTCAACCCGAGTAAATGCAAAGTAATGAAACTAGGTGGTGGAAATAGGAGGCCAAACACAGGATACAGAATAGGAGATGAAGTACTTAATGAAACGAACAGAGAGAAAGATCTAGGAGTTGATATCACACCAAACCTGTCTCCTGAAGCCCACATAAAAAGAATAACGTCTGCGGCATATGCGAGGCTGGCTAACATCAGAACAGCGTTCAGGAACCTGTGTAAGGAATCATTCAGAATCTTGTACACCACATATGTAAGACCAATCCTGGAGTATGCGGCCCCAGCATGGAGCCCGTACCCTGTCAAGCACAGGACCAAGCTGGAAAAAGTCCAAAGGTATGCCACTAGACTAGTCCCAGAACTAAGAGGCATGAGTTACAAGGAAAGGCTGCGGGAAATGCACCTTACGACACTGGAAGACAGAAGAGTAAGGGGAGACATGATCACAACCTACAAAATCCTCAGAGGAATCGACCGGGTAAACAAGGATAAACTATTCAACACTGGTGGGACGCGAACAAGGGGACACAGGTGGAAACTGAGTACCCACATGAGCCACAGAGACGTTAGAAGGAACTTTTTCAGTGTCAGAGTAGTTAACGGATGGAATGCATTAGGCAGTGATGTGGTGGAGGCTGACTCCATACACAGTTTTAAATGTAGATATGATAGAGCCCAGTAGGCTCAGGAATCTGTACACCTGTTGATTGACAGTTGAGAGGCGGGACCAAAGAACCAAAGCTCAACCCCCGCAAGCACAAATAGGTGAGTACACACACACATATATACACACACACACACAGTCCAATAGGCTCAGGGACCTGTACATTAGATGATACACAGTTGAGAGGCGGAACCAAAGAGCCAGAACTCAAACCCCCGCAAGCATAACTAGGTAAATACACACACACACACACACGTTTTATCAATCAGAATCTCCGTAATTAACTAAACACTTCAGAAATAAGGAAAAGCAGCCACGAATGAAAATTTCCCGACACGTGGGAGAATATATCATAGATTTACAACATTCACATAATTCTCTAATTTTTTTTTCCGACATTTCAAGGGAATGTATTTTCCCAGTAAGGACCTGAACGTTATCCTCTACACAATATATATATATAGTTTCCGATATCTGGGTCATTGAGTGCTGCGAGCGCCTCTTATTCTGTTAGGTAAAGCACCCAGCGTCAGGAGCTCGGGCAGTTTAAAGTAGTCGGCCCTAAGCTTCCAGAGGAGCCAAAACAGAAAACGGGGCAGTATGACACTTTCGCCGGCCGCTTCCATTTATTTAGTACAGCGATATTTTTTTGCCTTGTGTAGTGCATACGAGGGAAATGTGACGTTCTTTGTAGGAGGACAGGTTGTAGGAGGACAGGTTGTAGGAGGACAGGCTGTAGAAGGACAGGCTGTAGGAGGATAGGTTGTAGGAGGACAGGTTGTAGGAGGACAGGCTGTAGGAGGACAGGTTGTAGGAGGACAGGTTGTAGGAGGACAGGCTGTAGGAGGACAGGTTGTAGGAGGACAGGTTGTAGGAGGACAGGTTGTAGGAGGACAGGTTGTAGGAGGACAGGCTGTAGGAGGACAGGTTGTAGGAGGACAGGTTATAGGAGGACAGGCTGTAGGAGGACAGGTTATAGGAGGACAGGCTGTAGGAGGACAGGTTGTAGGAGGACAGGTTGTAGGAGGACAGGTTGTAGGAGGACAGGTTGTAGGAGGACAGGCTGTAGGAGGACAGGTTGTAGGAGGACAGGCTGTAGGAGGACAGGTTGTAG
>NC_091159.1:49579563-49614563 GCF_040958095.1 Procambarus clarkii | reverse complement strand
CATTCAAGATTCTGAAGGGGATTGATAGGGTAGATAAAGACAGTCTATTTAACACAAGGGGAACACGCACAAGGGGACACAGGTGGAAACTGAGTGCCCAAATGAGCCACAGAGATATTAGAAAGAACTTTTTTAGTGTCAGAGTGGTTGACAAATGGAATGCATTAGGGGGTGATGTGGTGGAGGCTGACTCCATACACAGTTTCAAGTGTAGATATGACAGAGCCCGATAGGCTCAGGAATCTGTACACCTGTTGATTGACGGTTGAGAGGCGGGACCAAAGAGCCAGAGCTCAACCCCCGCAAACACAACTAGGTGAGTACAACTAGGTGAGTACACACACACGCACACACACACAATGTCTGTCTGTATCTTTGCTCAAGGCTGGAGATATATAGACGTCTCATTTAACTTTTCAATTAAGTTTTCAAACATTTAACAAGTTTTGAGTTTGTGAACCCTGTAAGGTAGTAATGACCCCTGTAAGTTCCTAATATTGACCCCTGTAAGCTCCTAATATTGACCCCTGTAAGCTCCTAATATTGACCCCTGTAAGCTCCTAATATTGGCCCTTGTAAGTTCCTAATATTGACAACTGTAAGCTCCTAATAGTGACCCCTGTAAGCTCCTAATATTGACCCCTGTAAGCTCCTAATAGTGACCCCTGTAAGCTCCTAATATTGACCCCTGTAAGCTCCTAATATTGACCCCTGTAAGCTCCTAATAGTGACCCCTGTAAGCTCCTAATAGTGACCCCTGTAAGCTCCTAATATTGACCCCTGTAAGCTCCTAATATTGACCCCTGTAAGCTCCTAATATTGACCCCTGTAAGCTCCTAATATTGACGTCTGTTTGTCACCATACTAAACACGCTTGCCTTAAATCCATTTTGGATTTAATGCTAATCTCATGATGTTTCCAGTAAACTCATCTCTTGCCTCACTATGCTCGAAATCCTTTAACAGATAATCCAGCTTTCAAGCAGGCTGAGTAGCAGTCTGTGTCATCCGACGTCTCGCCACAGACATGAAGCAAGGTCAAAGCTTCTTAAACTTAAACCCTCTTTAAGTTCCTCTTTAATAATAATCCTCTTTAAGGATTTATTATGCTTTACATCCTAACTACCCCTCCTGAGATAATTACCAGGCCCAGATGTGGTGCAAAATGATGCCCCTTGGGCTTCATCTTAGGTCATCATAGAACTGTGAGAATTGTGAACATGAGACAAGAATTATAGTCTCAAATGAGAGAATAGTTCTACTAAATGAAAATATTTTGAGTCAATTTTTTTTTATATAATAGTAAAACACTTGTTTAAATTACATTGAGATCCATTTTACTCAACTCTAGCTATGGTGATGGGGTTGATGGTGATGGTGATGGTGGTGATGGTGATGAAGATGTCTGAGGGAGATTCAGAGGCTGCATACACCTGTGTCCTTCAGAGCTTATAGACTCAGGGGTGACCGTGGTTTAGATGGCTTCGTTAAGTCCACTCCACTCTGGGCGAACTGCTCCACACTGGGTGATGGGTTGAGAGAGAGAGAGAGAGAGAGACAGAGAGAGAGAGAGAGAGAGAGAGAGAGATAGAGAGATAGAGAGAGAGAGAGAGAGAGAGAGAGAGAGAGAGAGAGAGAGAGAGAGAGAGAGAGAGAGAGAGAGAGAGAGAGAGAGAGAGAGAGAGAGAGAGAGAGAGAGAGAGAGAGAGAGAGAGAGAGAGAGAGATAGAGAGATAGAGAGAGAGAGAGAGAGAGAGGCACCCCCCCAGAGCCCTTTGGGCACCCCTCTGGAGTGTAAGCACCCCCAGTGCTCGTATATCTAGAGAGCGCTTGAGCGCATACCAAATAAGATTCAACCCTGACGTCATTTGGCCGCCATATTGAATTTCCCTGTCACAGCTGCCAGCGTGTGCTGAATGGTATGTTTACCTGCCTGATAGACAGTGAACATCCTGCCTGATAGACAGTGAACATCCTGCCTGATAGACAGTGAACATCCTGCCTGATAGACAGTGAACATCCTGCCTGATAGACAGTGAACATCCTGCCTGATAGACAGTGAACATCCTGCCTGATAGACAGTGAACATCCTGCCTGATAGACAGTGAACATCCTGCCTGATAGACAGTGAACATCCTGCCTGATAGACAGTGAACATCCTGCCTGATAGACAGTGAACATCCTGCCTGATAGACAGTGAACATCCTGCCTGATAGACAGTGAACATCCTGCCTGATAGACAGTGAACATCCTGCCTGATAGACAGTGAACATCCTGCCTGATAGACAGTGAACATCCTGCCTGATAGACAGTGAACATCCTGCCTGATAGACAGTGAACATCCTGTCTGATAGACAGTGAACATCCTGCCTGATAGACAGTGAACATCCTGCCTGATAGACAGTGAACATCCTGCCTGATAGACAGTGAACATCCTGCCTGATAGACAGTGAACATCCTGCCTGATAGACAGTGAACATCCTGCCTGATAGACAGTGAACATCCTGCCTGATAGACAGTGAACATCCTGCCTGATAGACAGTGAACATCCTGCCTGATAGACAGTGAACATCCTGTCTGATAGACAGTGAACATCCTGCCTGATAGACAGTGAACATCCAGCCTGATAGACAGTGAACATCCTGCCTGATAGACAGTGAACATCCTGCCTGATAGACAGTGAACATCCTGCCTGATAGACAGTGAACATCCTGCCTGATAGACAGTGAACATCCTGCCTGATAGACAGTGAACATCCTGCCTGATAGACAGTGAACATCCTGCCTGATAGACAATGAACATGATTACCATGAATGCAATGCATAACACACTGAATAACTAAATAATTTACAAACAAGAGTTAAATTAAGTCGATTTTTCACTTCATTCATTACTTTATAATGATGGAAATCAAATAGCTATTTTGCTATTAAAATTTTCAATTAAAAAATAATCAATTATTATTTGGAAGAAATTGTATCAAAGAATGAAAGTTATAATTGATAATAAATATGCTAAATAATTTTTTTAAAATCGTGAAAATTCAAGAAAATATTATTTTTGATGCGAAGAGATGAAAGGAACATCTCGCCCTGTGAGGGCCTCGACCCCGGACTCAAAACAAAGCCAAATAGTCTCTCTGCATCTTACCTCCAGGAAGAAACTTTATTTTTTCAGCTCACAAGACAAAAGGGCCCAAAACAGCCTGACGCCTTCAAACGGATTAGAATGCCAGAGATCGACCGAGTCCCTTCCAGTACCACAGCATCAGCCTGGAGATGATGCCGACATCTCCAAGAAGCACAGCATCAATGGGACAAGATGCTGACCTCTTTAAGAAGCACAGCATCTATGGGACAAGATGCTGACCTCTTTAAGAAGCACAGCATCAACAGGACAAGATGCTGACCTCTTTAAGAAGCACAGCATCAACAGGACAAGATGCTGACCTCTTTAAGAAGCACAGCATCAACAGGGCAAGATGCTGACCTCTTTAAGAAGCACAGCATCAACAGGACAAGATGCTGACCTCTTTAAGAAGCACAGCATCAACAGGGCAAGATGCTGACCTCTTTAAGAAGCACAGCATCAACAGGATAAGATGCTGACCTCTTTAAGAAGCACAGCATCAATGGGACAAGATGCTGTGCTCTCCAAGAACCACAGCATCTCTTCACAAGTCGTGTTTTCTACGTTAATACACAGATACGATTTGGAGTGCTTTCCACCGCTGGTTGAGTGAGAGTAATTCAACTGTTACATTACCGACATGCCATATTAGATCGACGTTTGACCTCCCCCAGCATGCTGCCCACAATAGTTCCCTCCCTCCTAGGTACCCACTAGCTAGGCTTTATGACGAGAACGTAAATATATCTGTAAGAAATTATCGAGACTGTACAATGGGCTCGAACGCACGTTCCTAGACGCCCCTGGCACACTCACTACCGACTGAACCATGATGGCCGTCGTGGTGTAAGCACTATATAGTGAGTGAAATATATTTTTTCCGAAAATATGTTGTATCACATGTGGAGTGTGAGTTGGGAAGTGTGTGAGGGAGGTGTGTGAGAGAGGGGTGTGTGTGTGTGTGAGGGGGGGGGGGGGAAGGGGGGGGGAGGGGGGAGGGGCAGCCTGTGACACGTGCTACAGTAAATGTGTCGTAAATCCCATTTACAGGCAGCTTGTAAATGTGATTTACAGGCTACGCAGCTCTTCCGACCTACGACTCTCTCTGGGGAGTCGCCAGATAATAGGGAGTCCGTGACGCTGTGCTCCCTGGTGTGTGTGTGTGGCTGGTGGCTGAGTGGACAGCACGCTGGATACGTAGTCCTTGTGGACCGGGGTTCGATTCCCAGGCGCTGGCGGAAACAGATGGGCAGAGTTTCTTTTACCCGGATGGGCTTGTTACCTAGCAGTAAATTGGTACCTGGGAGTTAGACAGCTGTCACGGGCTGCTTCCTGGGTGTGTGTGTGTGTGTGTGGAAAACAAAATTAGTTAGTAGTTAGTAACAGTTGATTGATTGACAGTTGAGAGGCGGACCGAAAGTGCAACTATTTGAATACACACACACACACAGGCTGGTACATAAGCTGGAGAAACAGGCAGGAGTAACTGATAGGACGCTCCAGTGGATAAGGGAGTACCTAAGCAATAGGAAGCAAAGAGTTACAGTGAGGGGTGAGACCTCAGATTGGCGTGAAGTGACCAGTGGAGTCCCACAGGGCTCTGTACTCGGTCCTATCTTGTTTCTGATATATATAAATGATCTCCCGGAGGGTATAGACTCATTCCTCTCAATGTTTGCTGACGATGCCAAAATTATGAGAAGGATTAAGACAGAGGAGAACTGCTTGAGGCTTCAAGAAGACCTGGACAAACTGAAGGAATGGTCGAACAAATGGTTGTTAGAGTTAAACCCAAGCAAATGTAATATAATGAAGATAGGTGTAGGGAGCAGGAGGCCAGATACAAGGTATCATTTGGGAGATGAAATTCTTCAAGAGTAAGAGCGAGAGAAAGACCTGGGGGTTGATATCACGCCAGACCTGTCTCCTGCAGCCCAGATCCAGAGGATAACATCAGCGGCATATGCCAGGATTATGTATGCCAGGATTGCATATGATTATGTAAGCGGAGATATGACCACAACGTACACGATACTGACAGCTGTAAACAGAGTTGATAGTTATCCAGGTGAGGGGGGCAACAGATGAGGTGCCTTAAGGTGTAATTGGAAACAAAAATACAGATTTGGATCACACCTTCAGCACTATAGCAAACAACTAGCACTTCTGGAGGTAAACAGCACCAGGTACAAGGAGAGAGACTACGGGTTCACCATAGCCCGTGCTACCTGGAACTTTTTTGTTCCAGGTAGCGAATTTTAAACAACAACAACAACCAGGTACAAAATCCTGTTAAGGTGTGGCTCTCCTCCCAGTAGGCTCGACTAGGTAGGCAGAACTATGGACACAAACACAAACAAACACACACACACCAGATGTGTTTAGACCCTCGCAATGTCTGGGCCGGAATTTGCGTATTTTCTCCAATTGACATCCTCTGGGATCAACTGTTGCCAGATGCGGTTGCCATAAAAATTCGGAATCGCCTTGAGTGCTTTTCTCACTCTATATCTCACTCACTCACTCACTCTCTCTCTCTTTGTTTACTTTCTCTCTCTCTCTCTCTCTCTCTCTCTCTCTCTCTCTCTCTCTCTCTCTCTCTCTCTCTCTCTCTCTCTCTCTCTCTCTCTCTCTCTCTCTCTCTCTCTCTCTCTCTCTCTCTCTCTCTCTCTCTCTCTCTCTCTCTCTCTCTCTCTCTCTCTCACTCTCTCTCTCTCTCTCTCCCACTAGGTTTTGTTTACAGATACATGGATGCTGTGTTTACAAGTACTTGCTCTTGATGTTAGCTTGACGCCTTTAGCAATGTTGCTTAGGTCCTTAAGTGTCTGAGACGCACGCACACACACACACACACACACACACACACACACACACACACACACACACACACACACACACACATACACACACACACACACACACACACACACACACACACACACACATAGGGGACACAGGTGGAAACTGAGTGCCCAAATGAGCCACAGAGATATTAGAAAAAACTTTTTTAGTGTCAGAGTGGTTGACAAATGGAATGCATTGGGAAGTGATGTGGTGGAGGCTGACTCCATACACAGTTTCAAGTGTAGATATGATAGAGCCCAATAGGCTCAGGAACCTGTACACCTGTTGATTGACAGTTGAAAGGCGGGACCAAAGAGCCAGAGCTCAACCCCCGCAAGCACAACTAGATGAGTACAACTAGGTGAGTACACAGCTTCAAGTTTAGATATGCTTGAGTCCAGTAGGCTCAGGAACCTGGTCATTAGTTGATTGACAGTTGAAAGGCGGGACCAAAGAGCCAGAGCTCAACCCCCGCAAGCACAACTAGGTGAGTACAACTAGGTGAGTACACAGCTTCAAGTTTAGATATGCTTGAGTCCAGTAGGCTCAGGAACCTGGTCATTAGTTGATTGACAGTTGAAAGGCGGGACCAAAGAGCCAGAGCTCAACCCCCCCACAAGCACAGCTAAGTAAGTGCAACTAGGCAAGTACACACACATTACATTTCTTTGTAAGTCGAGCAATTTAATTCGTCAAAATTGTATGTGATGTATATTCAACTGTTGAATTGTCTTGTCAGAGTGTAGTTAATATCTGGTCAGTTTCTTGTACATTCCAGCAACTACTCTTTAACTTCAAACTGTCAAACTTAACTTCAAATCATTCCTCTTTAACTTCAAACTGTTTGACGTTTCTACATTAACTTCCAATATGTTGAAGTCCACACCTGTAATGCCCAAGATTGATTTTCCCTGTTTGCAATGTTTGCTGATTCAAATATTCAGAGAGTGAATACAGTGGAAAACTGAGAGAAAAAACAGGAAGATCTTGACAGACAGCGTTATTAAGGTAATAAATGGCTGCTTGAGTGTAACTCTGCAAATGCAAGGTGATGAGGAAGATCAGTAATATGTGGCTATAGGACATAGGATACCAGAGGCACTGGTTCGACTCCAAGAACGCCCTGTTTTTTGGGACAGAGAAAAAGATTTTCGGGTTGATATGGATTCAAAGATGGAACTGTGTTTAGTAATTAATCAATAAATATTTATATTGACACATTGTTGAAAGCCGCAACATTGATGCCTGACCTATTGGCAGAACTAAGGCTAATGTTTTCTACGTTAATCATCTGGTTTTGTCAGCACTAAAACTGGTGTGGAAAATTTTTATAAAAATGTGTGAAATTTCACATATTTCTTTAACATGTGCTGAGGAGCTGAATACAACCTTACAGTCAGTTCTGGTCAATGTCGGTGTTACCTCCACTTCACTCGGCTACCCACACTCAGATCTTGAAGTAAAAGAAATAGACCGAGAGACCAAAGTGAAATTCTCAAGAGAATAATCTGGCTTGCATTATTTCCTCAAAGAGCCAATGTGTGAATTTTCCTGATATTATCAAGAGACTTAAAAATCAGAAGAATTGTCATCTTGAGAGAATTTGATTATCTTGAAAAAGTGGCGAAAATAAATTGATTTGACACTCTGTGTCTCAATTTGTATGGTTGTGAACCACCTTCACTTGAGGAAATTAGTCTGAAACGCCCATTAACACCTAACGGAAGGGACTCAGCCATCCTACAAACATATGAACTTGTTGAACAGAAACTATAGCTAAAAATTAAGTGCTTTGAATAATGTGTTGAAGGTCTGCGAGATAGAACAAGACAAGGCAGCTGGGAAAAGCAGGATAATGGATAATAAAATATCCATAACCCCAGCTGGAGGATGGATCTTCTTGAGGTTATCTTGAGATGATTTCGTTTTTTTTTTTAGTGTCCCCGCGGCCCGGTCCTCGACCAGGCCTCCACCCCCAGGAAGCAGCCCGTGACAGCTGACTAACACCTAGGTACCTATTTTACTGCTAGGTAACAGGGGTACATAGTGAAAGAAACTCTGCCCATTGTTTCTCTCCGGGGCCCGGGATCGAACCCGGAACCACAGGATCACAAGTCCAGTGTACTGTTCACTCGTGCGACCGGCTCCCATATCCGGCTGGATATGAAAATATTTGTCACGTGATTGGATTATTAGTTCATATTATATATATAAATGTCTCAACATGTTAATTTTTACGCCACGAATTATGCCAATATATGTGAGTTAATGATCGAAGGTTAAACTTCACTTTGTCTTTACAACATCATCTTTCATGCTCTTAGCTAAATGTCTAAATGTAAATGAACCCACAAGGACCGTAATGAGGATTCGAACTTACGTCCAGGATGATCCCAGACGCGCCTTAATTAACTGCGCCACGGAGACAGCGTCTGGGATCATCCTGGACGTAGGTTCGAACCCTTCATCACGGCCCTTATGGATGTATTCATTTGATATATCACGCTATTGTGATTTCTGTGTGTATCTAAAATATAAGTTTAATTCAGTCTCCTATAGTCCAGCCAGTATAGTAAAGATTTGTATAAGTAAATTCCCCTTAACTTTCAGGTTCTCATAAAGATAATATCTTCGTGTAGTTTAAGTGAGTTTCTTATATAATTAATAAACTGCGTTTTATACATAAAGTTCCCCAATTAAAAAATGTATAACCAATTAGGAATAAAGTCTCTGATTTGATTAAGGAATTAATATCACACAAAATTGGCTTCTTGACAGATCTCTATTACAAGAGATGTAGTCAGGAAGAAGGAAAGAAACTATGAGGGGAAAGCGTCAAGCCACCACGACTATATATTCCTATATATTACTATATACTATAATATATATTCCAGCACTTGGAAGGGGTCAGGATAAGGATTTGGGATGGGACGGAGGGAAAGGAATGGTACCCAACCACTTGTGGACGGTCGGGGATTGAACGCTGACCTGCATGAAGCGAGACCTTCCCCTCTACCGTCCAGCCCAAGTGGCTAAGTGGAGTCAGGGTGAGATAATACGATTAAGGCTAACCTATCAACCTGTCTAACAATCAATTTCACATTGTACGTATCCTCTTGCATCTCCCTTTCTCTGCCAGTATACACCTCACCTCTCTCATTGTCCTCTGCAAATCACCTTTGCACTACATCCTGCAATTTAATATTTAAAACTAAGCTCAAGAAACGGCATTATTTCGCTCCGAAATGTAGACGATATTATGTTGTACAAATCCACAAGGGCCGTGACGAGGATTCGAACCTGCGTCCGGGAGCATCCCAGACACTGCCTTAATCGACTGAGCTACGACAGGGAAATATTATGTTTTGTTCTTTGTCTTGTTTCATACATTTACGAATGTCTATAGAACTGTGAAAATCACTGTTGACCAAACTGCAGCGTTCATGTAGTGAACATTATGTCAAAGAGATATATCCTTGTATTGAGCATCAGGGCACAGATATATCCCTGTATTGAGCATCAGGGCACAGATATATCCCTGTATTGAGCATCAGGGCACAGATATATCCCTGTATTGAGCATCAGGGCACAGATATATCCCTGTATTGAGCATCAGGGCACAGATATATCCCTGTATTGAGCATCAGGACACAGATATATCCCTGTATTGAGCATCAGGACACAGATATATCTCTGTATTGAGCATTAGGGCACAGATATACCCCTGTATTGAGCATCAGGACACAGATATATCCCTGTATTGAGCATCAAGGCACAGATATACCCCTGTATTGAGCATCAGGACACAGATATATCCCTGTATTGAGCATCAGAGCACAGATATATCCCTGTATTGAGCATCAGGACACAGATATATCTCTGTATTGAGCATTAGGGCACAGATATACCCCTGTATTGAGCATCAGGACACAGATATATCCCTGTATTGAGCATCAGGGCACAGATATATCCCTGTATTGAGCATCAGGACACAGATATATCCTTGTATTGAGCATCAAGGCACAGATATACCCCTGTATTGAGCATCAAGACACAGATATATCCTCGTATTGAGCATCAAGGCACAGATATATCCTCGTATTGAGCATCAGGACACAGATATATCCTTGTATTGAGCATCAGGGCACAGATATATCCTCGTATTGAGCATCAGGACACAGATATATCCCTGTATTGAGCATCAGGGCACAGATATATCCCTGTATTGAGCATCAGGACACAGATATATCCTCGTATTGAGCATCAAGGCACAGATATATCCTCGTATTGAGCATCAGGGCACAGATATATCCTCGTATTGAGCATCAGGGCACAGATATATCCTCGTATTGAGCATCAGGACACAGATATATCCCTGTATTGAGCATCAGGGCACAGATATATCCCTGTATTGAGCATCAGGACACAGATATATCCCTGTATTGAGCATCAGGACACAGATATATCCTCGTATTGAGCATCAGGACACAGATATATCCTTGTATTGAGCATCTGGACACAGATATATCCTTGTATTGAGCATCAGGGCACAGATATATCCTCGTATTGAGCATCAGGACACAGATATATCCCTGTATTGAGCATCAGGGCACAGATATATCCTCGTATTGAGCATCAGGACACAGATATATCCTTGTATTGAGCATCAGGACACAGATATATCCTTGTATTGAGCATCAGGACACAGATATATCCTTGTATTGAGCATCAGGACACAGATATATCCTTGTATTGAGCATCAGGGTACAGATATATCCCAGTTTATAATGATGTATGATGATATGTTAGAATTATGACTTTATCTTCTGAAGGTGAATGATGTTCTTAATTTTGTATGTTACCTATATCAGTGATAAGGTGGGGAGTGTGGGAAGGGTGGAAGGGGGTGTGGGAAGGGTGGAAGGGGGTGTGGGAAGGGTGGAAGAGGGTGTGGGAAGGGTGGAATGGGGTGTGGGAAGGGTGGAAGGGGGTGTGGGAAGGGTGGAAGAGGGTGTGGGAAGGGTGGAAGGGGGTGTGGGAAGGGTGGAAGGGGGTGTGGGAAGGGTGGAAGGGGGTGTGGGAAGGGTGGAAGGGGGTGTGGGAAGGGTGGAAGAGGGTGTGGGAAGGGTGGAATGGGGTGTGGGAAGGGTGGAAGGGGGTGTGGGAAGGGTGGAAGGGGGTGTGGGAAGGGTGGAAAGGGGTGTGGGAAGGGTGGAAGGGGGTGTGGGAAGGGTGGAAGGGGGTGTGGGAAGGGTGGAAGGGGGTGTGGGAAGGGTGGAAGGGGGTGTGAGAAGGGTGGAAGAGGGTGTGGGAAGGGTGGAATGGGGTGTGGGAAGGGTGGAAGGGGGTGTGGGAAGGGTGGAAGAGGGTGTGGGAAGGGTGGAAGAGGGTGTGGGAAGGGTGGAAGGGGGTGTGGGAAGGGTGGAAGGGGGTGTGGGAAGGGTGGAAGGGGGTGTGGGAAGGGTGGAAGAGGGTGTGGGAAGGGTGGAATGGGGTGTGGGAAGGGTGGAAGGGGGTGTGGGAAGGGTGGAAGGGGGTGTGGGAAGGGTGGAAGGGGGTGTGGGAAGGGTGGAAGAGGGTGTGGGAAGGGTGGAATGGGGTGTGGGAAGGGTGGAAGGGGGTGTGGGAAGGGTGGAAGAGGGTGTGGGAAGGGTGGAAGAGGGTGTGGGAAGGGTGGAAGGGGGTGTGGGAAGGGTGGAAGGGGGTGTGGGAAGGGTGGAAGGGGGTGTGGGAAGGGTGGAAGGGGGTGTGGGAAGGGGGTGTGGGAAGGGTGGAAGGGGGTGTGGGAAGGGTGGAATGGGGTGTGGGAAGGGTGGAAGGGGGTGTGGGAAAGGTGGAAGGGGGTGTGGGAAGGGTGGAAGGGGGTGTGGGAAGGGTGGAAGAGGGTGTGGGAAGGGTGGAAGGGGGTGTGGGAAGGGTGGAAGGGGGTGTGGGAAGGGTGGAAGGGGGTGTGGGAAGGGAGGGAAGGATAGGGATGTGTGTGGGGTGAGGCTTCAAGAGACAGGTATTTCACCCTCCCAAGAGCTACCGTTATCAACAACGCAGACCTCACTCATTGTCTGCTGGAGTGCTTATATTATTGCTTTTCTCAAGTGTTTATCCTCGGGTCTGCTCGAGTGTGTGTGTGTACTCACCTACTTGTGTTTGCTGGGGGGTTGAGCTCTGGCTCTTTGGTCCCGCCGCTCAACTGTTAATCAACTGGTGTACAGGTTCCTGAGCCTACTGGGCTCTATCATATCTACACTTGAAACTGTGTATGGAGTCAGCCTCCACCACATCACCCCCTAATGCATTCCATTTGTCAACCACTCTGACACTAAAAAAGTTCTTTCTAATATCTCTGTGGCTCATTTGGGCACTCAGTTTCCACCTGTGTCCCCTTGTTCGTGTGCCCCTTGTGTTAAAGAGACTGTCTTTATCTGTGTGTGTGTGTGTGTGTGTGTGTGTGTGTGTGTGTGTGTGTGTGTGTGTGTGTGTGTGTGTGTGTGTGTGTGTGTGTGTGTGTGTGTGTGTGTGTGTGTGTGTGTGTGTGTGTGTGTGTGTGTGTGTGTGTGTGTGTGTGTGTGTGTGTGTGTGTGTGTGTGTGTGTGTGTGTGTGTGTGTGTGTGTGTGTGTGTGTGTGTGTGTGTGTGTGTGTGTGTGTGTGTGTGTGTGTGTGTGTGTGTATGTGTACTCACCTAGTTGTACTCACCTAGTTGTGTTTGCGGGGGTTGAGCTCTGGCTCTTTGGTCCCGCCTCTCAACCGTCAATCAACAGGTGTACAGATTCCTGAGCCTATCGGGCTCTGTCATATCTACACTTGAAACTGTGTATGGAGTCAGCCTCCACCACATCACCCCCTAATGCATTCCATTTGTCAACCACTCTGACACTAAAAAAGTTCTTTCTAATATCTCTGTGGCTCATTTGGGCACTCAGTTTCCACCTGTGTCCCCTTGTGCGTGTTCCCCTTGTGTTAAATAGACTGTCTTTATCTACCCTATCAATCCCCTTCAGAATCTTGAATGTGGTGATCATGTCCCCCCTAACTCTTCTGTCTTCCAGCGAAGTGAGGTTTAATTCCCGTAGTCTCTCCTCGTAGCTCATACCTCTCAGCTCGGGTACTAGTCTGGTGGCAAACCTTTGAACCTTTTCCAGTTTAGTCTTATCCTTGACTAGATATGGACTCCATGCTGGGGCTGCATACTCCAGGATTGGCCTGACATATGTGGTATACAAAGTTCTGAATGATTCTTTACACAAGTTTCTGAATGCCGTTCGTATGTTGGCCAGCCTGGCATATGCCGCTGATGTTATCCGCTTGATATGTGCTGCAGGAGACAGGTCTGGCGTGATATCAACCCCCAAGTCTTTTTCCTTCTCTGACTCCTGAAGAATTTCCTCTCCCAGATGATACCTTGTATCTGGTCTCCTGCTCCCTACACCTATCTTCATTACATTACATTTGGTTGGGTTAAACTCTAACAACCATTTGTTCGACCATTCCTTCAGCTTGTCTAGGTCTTCTTGAAGCCTCAAACAGTCCTCTTCTGTTTTAATCCTTCTCATAATTTTAGCATCGTCCGCAAACATTGAGAGAAATGAATCGATACCCTCCGGGAGATCATTTACATATATCAGAAACAAGATAGGACCGAGTACAGAGCCCTGTACTGTGTGTGTGTGTGTGTGTGTGTGTGTGTGTGTGTGTGTGTGTGTGTGTGTGTGTGTGTGTGTGTGGGTGTGGGTGTGGGTGTGGGTGTGTGTGTGTGTGTGTCTGTATGTGTGTATATGTGTGTACTCACCTATATGTACTCACCTATATGTGCTTGCAGGATCGAGCATTGACTCTTGGATCCCGCCTTTCGAGCATCGGTTGTTTACAGCAATGACTCCTGTCCCATTTCCCTATCATACCTGGTTTTAAAATTATGAATAGTATTTGCTTCCACAACCTGTTCCTGAAGAGCATTCCATTTCCCCACTACTCTCACGCTAAAAGAAAACTTCCTTACATCTCTGTGACTCATCTGAGTTTCAAGCTTCCATCCATGTCCTCTCGTTCTGTTACTATTCCGTGTGAACATTTCGTCTATGTCCACTCTGTCAATTCCTCTGAGTATCTTATACGTTCCTATCATGTCCCCCCTCTCCCTTCTTCTTTCTAGTGTCGTAAGGCACAGTTCCCTCAGGCGCTCTTCATACCCCATCCCTCGTAGCTCTGGGACGAGTCTCGTTGCAAACCTCTGAACCTTTTCCAGTTTCATTATATGCTTCTTCAGATGGGGACTCCATGATGAGGCGGCATACTCTAAGACTGGCCTTACGTAGGCAGTGTAAAGCGCCCTAAATGCCTCCTTACTTAGGTTTCTGAATGATGTTCTAACTTTTGCCAGTGTAGAGTACGCTGCTGTCGTTATCCTATTAATATGTGCCTCAGGAGATAGATTAGGTGTTACGTCCACCCCCAGGTCTCTTTCACGCGTCGTTACAGGTAGGCTGTTCCCCTTCATTGTGTACTGTCCCTTTGGTCTCCTATCTCCTAGTCCCATTTCCATAACTTTACATTTGCTCGTGTTGAATTCTAGTAGCCATTTCTCTGACCATCTCTGCAATCTGTTCAGGTCCTCTTGGAGGATCCTGCAATCCTCATCTGTCACAACTCTTCTCATCAACTTTGCATCATCCGCAAACATCGACATGTAGGACTCTACGCCTGTAAACATGTCGTTAACATACACAAGAAATAGAATTGGTCCCAGCACCGATCCTTGTGGTACTCCACTTGTTACTGTTCGCCAGTCCGACTTCTCGCCCCTTACCGTAACTCTTTGGCTCCTTCCTGTTAGGTAGTTCCTTATCCATTCTAGGACCTTTCCCCCCACCCCCGCCTGCCTCTCGAGCTTGAACAGCAGTCTCATGTGCGGTACTGTATCAAAGGCTTTTTGGCAGTCCAGAAATATGCAGTCTGCCCAACCATCTCTGTCCTGTCTTATCCTCGTTATTTTATCATAGAATTCCAGAAGGTTTGTTAGGCACGATTTCCCTGTCCAGAACCCATGTTGATGTTTGTTCACAAACCTAATGTTCTCCAGGTGTGCAACCAGTCGTAGCCTAATTATTCTTTCCAGTATTTTACAGGGGATGCTTGTCAGTGATACAGGTCTGTAGTTAAGTGCCTCCTCCCTATCTCCTTTCTTGAAGATCGGCACGACATTTGCCTTCTTCCAGCAACTGGGCAATTCTCCTGACATAAGTGACTCATTAAAGATCATTGCCAGAGGCACGCTGAGGGCCTGTGCTGCTTCTTTTAGTATCCACGGTGATACTTTGTCTGGTCCAACTGCTTTAGTTGCATCTAGAGTTGTCAACTGTTTCATTACCTCCTCTGCTGTCACCTCTATATCTGATAGTCTTTCATCTAGGGTAACCCCTTCCAACAATGGGAGCTGCTCAGGCTCGGTAGTGAACACTCCATGGAAACTGGCATTCAGTGCCTCGCAGATTTCCTTGTCACTTTCAGTATATGCCCCCTCTGTCTTCCTTAGTCTTGTCACTTGGTCGTTCACCGACATTTTTCTTCTTATATGACTGTGTAGTAACTTAGGTTGTTTTTTCGCTTTGATTGCAATATCGTTCTCATAGTCCCTTTCCGATGTTCGTCTTATGTTAATGTAATCGTTCCTAGCTCTGTTGTATCTGCTTCTGTTGTCCTCTGTTCTTTGTCTTCTGTACTTCCTCCACTCCCGCCTGCTGGCCATTTTTGCTTCCTGACACTGTCTATTAAACCATGGGTTATTATATTCCTTCTTATTTTTTCCCTTTACCGTTGGTATAAATCTCTCTTCGGCCTCCTGGCATTTCTGTATGACTAGGTCCATCATATCTTGGACTGTTTTTCCTCTAATTTCTTCCTCCCACTGCACTTCACCCAGATAGTCCCTTATCCTCATATAGTCCCCTTTCCTGTAGTCAGCTCTCCTTTCCCAGATCTCTTGTCCCATGGTCATAATTTTGAATTCCATCATGTAGTCAAAGACTAGGACACAATGGTCACTGGCCCCTAGAGGTATTTCATGCTCTAAATTCTCGATATCTTCTACGTTCTGGGTGAAAATCAGGTCTAATAGGCTCGGTGCATCTCCTCCTCTTTCCCTTGTGTCTTCCTTCACATGTTGTGTCAGGAAATTCCTGTCTATAACATCTACTAATTTTGCTCCCCACGTTTCATCCCCTCCATGGGGATTCCTTGATTCCCAATTTATCTCTCCATGATTTAGGTCCCCCATGATCAGCAGCTTCGCTCTCATTCTGTGGGCTAGTGTTGCTGCCTTCTGCAGTTCATCAATACATGCTTTGTTGTTGTCATCATACTCCTGCCTGGGTCTTCTACTGTTTGGTGGGGGATTGTAGATTACCATGATCACAATCTTCCTCCCATCTACTGTCAGAGTTCCATGTATGAAGCTTGTGCACTCATTGGTAACTCGATTTCCCAGGTCTTCAAACTTCCATTTCCGCTTTATTAGGAGTGCTACTCCCCCTCCCTGTCTCTGTGTCCTCTCTTTTCGTATCACCTGGTACCCTTCAGGAAAGATAGCATCTGAGATCATGTCATTAATTTTAGTTTCCACAATTGCAACTATGTCAGGATCTGCTTCACTCACTCTTTCTTTTATCTCTTCTGCTTTATTAGATACCCCATCAGCATTGGTGTACCAAACCTTGAGATTCTTCATGGAAACTCTTGTACCAGAGTTCTCCCTTTCTCTGGGGGTCTGGGGGGATCTGGGGGATGTCTGGGGGGTGACTGGGGGCAGAGGGGATCTGGGGGATCTGGGGGGTGTCTGGGGGATGACTGGGGGCGGGGAGGGTCCGGGGGATGTCCGGGGGGATCCAGGGGGTGTCTGGGGGGGTCCGGGGGGTGTATGGGGGGTGAAAGAGTTCAGGAGGGGTGCTTGGGGGGCTACTGGGGGCTGGGCTTCTAGGAAGGTAGGTAGGAGGGTCTGGGGTAGGGCCTGGGTAGGTAGGTCTGGAGTAGGAAGGGCATACTGGGTCTGAAGATTAGGGAGGGCATAGAGGGGTTGGGAGATGGCGTAAGGTTGGGAGACAGATAGAGGTTGAGAGGTTGGGAGGGGGATGGATAGAGGGGGTGGGGGGGACCTCCCACCTCCCTCGCAAGGGTGGGGGGTCACATGGAAGGAGAGGGGATGAGGAGGGGTGAGGGCAGGGTAGGCTTTGGGTGTTGAGGGGATGAGGTCTGGGTGGGTTCTTGGGGTTGAGGGGATGAGGTCTGGATGGGATTTGGGGGTTGAGGAGATGAGAGCTGGGTGGGTTTTGGGGGTTGAGGGGACGAGGGCTGGACGGGTTTTGGGGGTTGAGGTGATGAGGGGGTCCTTGGAATGTGGGATGAATTTGACTCCAGTGGGGTCAGAGGGGTCAAGGGATGTGCTGGGGAGATAAGCAGGGGCGGCTGATTTGGGAAAGGGGTGACCTGAGAAGCACGTGTGAGCTGGTTAGCATGGGGTGGATTAGCACTGGGGTGTGTAGCTGCGCTCAAATGGGAAGAGTCGTATTGTTGTTTGCTTGCTCTGTGGGCAATCTGTTCCTCCTTCGTCATGAATTTGTCAATAAATACGTTGTAGTAATTTTCGCTACCTCTGAGTAGGTGTTTGTGATGCAGTATGTAATCCACTGCCTCTTCGTTAGTGAACTGTACCAGGACAGGTCGTTTCCTGTTACAGTTGTATGGTCCAATGCGTCGGTGGACTTGCACCTCATTCCCTGCCATCTGGGCTCTCATGTCTCTCAAGATCCCCTGTAGTTCCAAATCCTCAATCTCCATCCTTTCCTGCCTCGATGGTGCCCTGGCTTCAAGTAATCCATGGATTATGATTGTCCTCTTTCTCAGTTCAGGGTCATGCTGGTGGCCCTCTCCCTGGCTGACCCCCACCCCTCCTACACCCGCTACTCCACCTACTACTACTACTTCCCCTTCCCCTGCCAAGCTTCCCTTATTCCTGCCAAATTCATTAGTAAGCCTAGATATTTCTCCTTGCCATTCTACCCTGCTCTTCGTGATTTCCTCTTGAATATAATCCATAAACTCTTGTTTGAGTCTTTGAACCTCGCCCTGTATCTTATTAAAGACTTCACTTTTAATCCCCTGGATTAGATCACCTATCCAAACATCCCTCTTCTCTACAAATTTCCCAATCATCTTCTCCACAAACCTATCTTCTTCCTCAATCATAATACTGCTGGACCTAGACGCCCTTCCTGACCTAGTCATTGCTATAATGCAACCTTACCCACAGGGGTTCCAAGTATCTTACCGTCCTGCTAACACAATAGGTGAGTGAATCTCCAAGCGTCGTCCCCGTGGTGGTAGGAGGGTTGCTGCCGGGGTGAGGTCACGCGGTCAGAGGTCGGTGAGGTCTGCTCCACACTACACACTGCCACAATACTACACTATTTTGAATTACGCTATTTAAACTGTTTTTCTTCACTACTTTATGGCTCTGGCCAAAACTCAAGGTTTTTTCATTCACTTGTACACACTTTTTCACTTCGAAGCTGCCTGATTACCCCTCCCACTCCACTAGTGAGACAGGAGCTCCCAACCCACGTCCACCCAACACGATGGTCACAAGACAAGTGACCATCAAGTGTGTGTGTGTGTGTGTGTGTGTGTGTGTGTGTATGTGTGTGTGTGTGTGTGTGTGTGTGTGTGTGTGTGTGTGTGTGTGTGTGTGTGTGTATGTGTATGTGTGTATGTGTGTATATGTGTGTGTGTGTGTGTTTGCGCGCGGATATCTACTTGCTCGCGTGTCTATTCCTACAAGCATGAGTGGCTAAGCTAAAGTTTGTTAGATGTAGTGGTGGAAGTGCTATCATACTAGCCTTGGCTGGTCGAGTTGCTATCACACTAGGCTTGGCTGGTTGAGTTGCTATCACACTAGGCTTGGCTGGTTGAGTTGCTATCACACTAGGCTTGCCTGGTTGAGTTGCTATCATACTAGGCTTGTCTGGTTGAGTTGCTATCACACTAGGCTTGGCTGGTTGAGTTGCTATCACACTAGGCTTGCCTGGTTGAGTTGCTATCATACTAGGCTTGTCTGGTTGAGTTGCTATCACACTAGGCTTGGCTGGTTGAGTTGCTATCACACTAGGCTTGCCTGGTTGAGTTGCTATCATACTAGGCTTGTCTGGTTGAGTTGCTATCACACTAGGCTTGGCTGGTTGAGTTGCTATCACACTAGGCTTGGCTGGTTGAGTTGCTATCATACTAGGCTTGTCTGGTTGAGTTGCTATCACACTAGGCTTGGCTGGTTGAATTGCTATCACACTAGGCTTGTCTGGTTGAATTGCTATCATACTAGCCTTGGCTGGTTGAGTTGCTATCATCTATATGATGATAGCATACTGGAATGCTATCATCAATTACTGGAATGACAGGTCGAGTGAGTTTAGTCTGGAAAGTTTAATGCGGAAAATGGAAAATAAAAAGCCATAAAAAAAGGTCTATCATGACATGAGGGAAAATCAAAAAAAGGTCAAGAAAGGCACCGTTAAATTTTAATGGTATTTGCTCGCAGCAACAAAATTACTTTTAAATACGGTATATAAAAAAAAAATAATACGAAAGAGTTACACAAAAGTAAAAAGTCCTCCTAATTGGTGTCACTATTAGGATCGTTCAGTGAGAAAAATTCACTCTAATTACCCTTTGATTAATGACTTTATTATGTATTTCGGTTGTGGTATATATGAAAAGCCATATATATATATATATATATATATATATATATATATATATATATATATATATATATATATATATATATATATATATATATATATATATATATATATTTATATATATATTTATATATATATATATATATTTATATATTTGACCTTCCCTATTCCCCCAGTCACAGTTAATAGCTAAACTGCCGTACAGACCAATAGGCAGCCTTCAACCTGTGTCACGTGACAACCTTAACAACTCAATCACTTCCATTGGCCTGGGCTGTAGGAGACTCGAACCCTGGACCCTACGAGTGTGACGCCCAAGCTCTACTATCGACTGGGCTATGAGTAGCCTTAATAAGGAAAATTTCCAGATGCAGCAGGATGCTTCTTTGCATAACTCAATCATCAATCAGTAAACCACTTCTCAGTCGACTACCACTGTTCTCTTCATATAAATTGCCTTCGTAATGTTTACATTAATGATATTAATATATTATTTAACAGTGGGTGATATTATACTTGAAAATTAGCACATCAAATAATCGTGTGTTGAAATAATTGTATATCCAGAAGATATCAATTACCAAAATGAATGGTCCCCAGAAAATGTATAAATTAATCGAAGGGATAACTGAATGAATTGTAAACATGACCCACGAGGACTTATTGTTTGATAATAATCTCATTACATTATGTAAATAATTACCAAACAGAACTTAGCAGAATTTGTCCCTGGGTATTGTTTTTTTGCTTTTATAATTGCTTATTCTTATTAATTATAGAATAGTTATTATTCCTCTCAAACTTTGATTTTGCGACGAAGGTAGTTATATTTTAAACTTTACTCTTTCTAATTAGAAAATGGGTGAATCCCACTGAGAACTGGGTCTGCTGTAGCAGTCTCCCCTGGAGTAGGGGGGAGACTGGGAGTAGCTTTTACAGCAAGTCCCAGTAGTCCCAGCAGTCCCAGTTACCCCAGCAGTAGTCCCAGCTTCCCCAGCAACAGTCCCAGTTATACCACTCATACTCCAAGACAAGGGAGCGAAGTCTTGATACTGCAGTGATCCTTTTGCAGGGGGCACTTAGCTAGTCAGGGGAGTCTTGATCCTTGGCAGACATGCTGATATATGCCTTGTTGGCCTCAGACAAAGTTTGCAGACCACGATAAACAGCCGCCTGGTTGAGAGGTTGTTCGTGGTGTGGTCGATAGAGTTACTGTCTCCAGCTCCTGGCGGGTCAGTGGTTCGAGGCTTCTAGTGCTTAAGTGAATGAAATGATATTATCCACGTTTATTGTGGTTGATAAACGGCTGTTTATCAACTACAATAAACGGTTGATAAACAACCGTTTGTTGGTCGAGTGGTTAAAGAACCGGGTAAGCCATGGCGCATGTGCTCCTGGCTGTCTGGGTTCGAATCCTTCTGTGGTGTGGAGCTTTCAGTATATATATATATGTCGTACCTAATAGCCAGAACTCACTTCTCGGCTTACTATGCAAGGCCCGATTTGCCTAATAAGCCAAGTTTTCATGAATTAATATATTTTCTCTAATTTTTTTCTTATGAAATGATAAAGCTACCCATTTCATAATGTATGAGGTCAATTTTTTTTTATTGGAGTTAAAATTAACGTAGATATATGACCGAACCTAACCAACCCTACCTAACCTATCTCTATAGGTTAGGTTAGGTTAGGTAGCCGAAAAAGTTAGGTTAGGTTAGGTAAGTTAGGTAGTTGAAAAACAATTAATTCATGAAAACTTGGCTTATTAGGCAAATCGGGCCTTGCATAGTAGACTGAGAAGTGCATTCTGGCTACTAGGTACGACATATATATATATATATATATATATATATATATATATATATATATATATATATATATATATATATATATATATATATATATATATATATATATATATGTCGTACCTAGTAGCCAGAAAGCACTTCTCAGCCTACTATGGAAGGCCTGATTTGAATAATAAGCCAAGTTTTCCTGAATTAATATATTTTCTCAATTTTTTTTCTTATGAAATGATAAAGCTACCCATTTCATTATGTATGAGGTCAATTTTTTTTTTATTGGAGTTAATATTAACGTAGATATATGACCAAACCTAACCACCCCTACCTAACCTAACCTAACCTATCTCTATAGGTTAGGTTCGGTTAGGTAACCGAAAAAGTTAGGTTAGGTTAGGTTAGGTAGGTTAGGTAGTCGAAAAACAATTAATTCATGAAAACTTGGCTTATTAGGCAAACCGGGCCTTGCGTAGTAGGCTGAGAAGTGCGTTCTGGCTACTAGGTACGACATATATATATATATATATATATATATATATATATATATATATATATATATATATATATATATATATATATATATATATATATATATATATGTCGTACCTAGTAGCCAGAACGCACTTCTCAGCCTACTATGCAAGGCCCGATTTGCCTAATAAGCCAAGTTTTCATGAATTAATTGTTTTTCGACAACCTAACCTACCTAACCTAACCTAACCTAACTTTTTCGGCAACCTAACCTAACCTAACCTATAAAGATAGGTTAGGTTAGGTTAGGTAGGGTTGGTTAGGTTCGGTCATATATCTACGTTAATTTTAACTCCAATAAAAAAAAATTCACCTCATACATAATGAAATGGGTAGCTTTATCATTTCATAAGAAAAAAATGAGAGAAAGTATATTAATTCAGGAAAACTTGGCTTATTAGGCAAATCGGGCCTTGCATAGTAGGCTGAAAAGTGCGTTCTGGCTACTAGGTACGACATATATATATATATATATATATATATATATATATATATATATGTCGTACCTAGTAGCCAGAACTCACTTCTCAGCCTACTATGCAAGGCCCGATTTGCCTAATAAGCCAAGTTTTCCTGAATTAATATATTTTATATAATTTTTTTCTTATGAAATGATAAAGCTACCCATTTCATTATGTATGAGGTCAATTTTTTTTATTGGAGTTAAAATTAACGTAGATATATGACCGAACCTAACCAACCCTACCTAACCTAATCTAACCTATCTTTATAGGTAAGGTTAGGTTAGGTAGCCAAAAAAAGCTAGGTTAGGTTAGGTTAGGTAGGTTAGGTAGACGAAAAAACATTAATTCATGAAAACTTGGCTTATTAGGCAAATCGGGCCTTGCATAGTAGGCTGAGAAGTGAGTTCTGGCTACTAGGTACGACATATATATATATATATATATATATATATATATATATATTTATATATATATATATTTATATATATATATATATATATATATATATATATGTATATATATATATATATATATATATATATATATATATATATATATATATATATATATATATATATATATATATATATATATATATATTAGTATATTTTGGTAGCAGTCTTTCCTGTAGACATATATTATTAAATATGACCGAAAAAGTAAGATTAATAATTCTAACACGATTTTTCTCGATCTTTCTTATGTTTCTTTTCACTGTTGATGGTAATTGAAAAATCAATTCTCCAAAATTCATTTTTATTTCTAGTCTGACGCGACACTTGAACGCGTTTCGTAATAACTTATTACATTTTCAAAGACTTTTAGTTTACACACACACAACTATTACCTGCAAACACTAAACAGAGTTCTTACTATGCTAGGATTTAAACAGCTTTCATTTTTCATTTTATACCTGCATTTTGGGTGAGGTGATATGTTACAACAGTTTTGGATGAGGTGAACAAAACTTTCAACACAGGATAGAACACGAAACAATGGGTATTGAAGGTAAGAATGGAAGTAATTGCAGAGGTCCTATTGGCACATATTTCTTGATGCTTCTATATTGGAGCGGAGTCTTGAAGTGGGTAGAATATAGTTGTGCATTAATTGGCTGTTGATTGCTGGTGTTGACTTTTTGATGTGTAGTGCCTCGCAGATGTCAAGCCGCCTGCTATCGCTGTTTCTATCGATGATTTCTGTGTTGTTTGCTAAGATTTCTCTGGTGATGGCTTGGTTGTGGGAAGAGATTATATGTTCCTTAATGGAGCCCTGTTGCTTATGCATCGTTAATCGCCTGGAAAGAGATGTTGTTGTCTTGCCTATATACTGAGTTTTTTGAGGCTTACAGTCCCCAAGTGGGCATTTGAAGGCATAGACGACGTTGGTCTCTTTTAAAGCGTTCTGCTTTGTGTCTGGAGAGTTTCTAATGAGTAGGCTGGCCGTTTTTTTGGTTTTATAGTAAATCGTCAGTTGTATCTTCTGATTTTTGTCTTTTGATAATATATATATATATATATATATATATATATATATATATATATATATATATATATATATATATATATATATATATATATATATATATATATATATATATATATATTGGAGAATGTCTGTTTGTTTGTTCAAGGTTGTCTGAGGCCAGATGCTTGGGGTTAGCGTCACCCAACTTTTCATTATGACACATGGGTGGTGTGTGACTGTCACAGGCTGGTCGGGAACAGCCGCATTGGCCCCTTTTCAAATATATCGGCTCTTACAGCGAATATGATGACGTCTGAAACGGAGATGTGCTTTCCGTAGAGTTTTACACCAGTTTTTAAACTTATATTAATATTACATTTTCTGCAACAGAAACACACGAGAGAGGAAGAGAGGCAGAGAGGGGTGCTATTAAAAGTAACAGCTAACAAATATCTACGTTTTATGTGAAGGTTAGATTAAGTTAGGTTAGGTTTGGTTAGATTAGGTTAGATTAGGTTAGGTTAGGTTAGATTAAGTTAGATTAGGTTTGGTTAGATTAGGTTAGGTTAGGTTAGATTAAGTTAGGTTACGTTTGGTTAGGTTAGGTTAGGTTAGGTTAGATTAGATTAGGTTAGGTTAGGTTAGGTTAGGTTAGATTAGGTTAGGTTAGGTAAGGTTAGGTTAGGTGTGTGTCAAGGGTTCGCGTGTTTTAATATACCCTATTTTCAGGCCATCCTCCTGTTTAGCTGGTACTTATAGTAACGCTGAGGACCATCGTACATGTATTGGCGTAATGAACAATTAGAAAATACACCAGAAACGTGTGTAGTTTTCTGGTTTAAAAAAGTAATTTTTTAAACCAGAAATGGTTTTGTATTTATGTTGCTAATAAAACCTAACCTAACCATCCTGGGCCTAATTCACGCTGAGACCTAATATAGTACATATATGTGCTATACTAGGACCTAAGGATATTTAATAGTGACACTCACCTATATGTGCTTTTCATTAATCTATAAAGTGAATAGTACCGAATTCTAGTAATTGTCCATTACATCAATACCCGAGGTTACCTTACCTTGAGGTTACCTTGAGGTGCTTCCGGGGCTTAGTGTCCCCGCGGCCCGGTCGTCCGAAACTGTCTACAGATTTCGCTTCTAATTCTAGAAATTGTTCTAATTCATTACAATTGTTAAGAAGCCTCTCAGTCAACAAAATTGGAACTACCCCCAATATGGTTCGTTTTCCGGTTCGGTTTCTGACGATGCTTCTTCATTTAACTACTTCCCAATATAAACATTGGTTCATAGTCAATTTATCTTAAAACTCTTCGTATTATAATATTATATATTCTTGTTACCGATCTTCCTAGTTGATTGCAACTTCCAGTAACAGTTCCTCTATAGTTTTCATATCAAATAAAACAAATTTTCAATTTAAATATAGAACAATAGAAAGAGGACCTTTGACAAGCCGCCGGCTTTCTGTGCCCGTCGAGGCCCATAGAGGTGGTGGCCCTCGGGCCTCTTATATATATAATTTGGTCTGGTATCCTATAGTTGATGTTTGTTTACTTATATCACTTCAGTGTTCCCTATGGCTATCCTGGCTTACCGCTTTCTACTGATAGCTGCTGAACCTTGCTGCCCATCGTTGACCAAAGAGACGACGACGTTTCGATCCAAGACGGACCGAAACGTCGTCGTCTCTTCATCTTCTGATGTGTGAGGTTTTGTCAACATATCTTCAGTCAGGATATTGTGACTTTTCGTCTACACATTGTTGACCCAGACCTCTGTGGCCAAGGTATAAGCCTCCCAGGTCAGGGAGGCTTATATAGATCTTTCATGTGGGATTGTGGCTCTGGGGTACCACGCTAAGCTTCCAGCGAGAGCTTGGATCTTAAATTTATTACATCTTGTGGATGCTTGAAGTATCTTGCAGGGTCGTACCCAATCACCTGGATTAGTGCTTTCTCCTGATACTCACCTTGAGGGGCTTAAAACGAATAGGTTATAGACGATATTATAATCCATCATTATCTCCTCCATAATGGTATGTTACTCTCTCACTGCCTCTCTACTTCTCTTTTGTTTCCTAGATACTTAATTCTCCTTTAGTGGCCTATGAGGTGAGCTTTTGTGAATGTGTTCTCTGTATTTCATCTACCTCTATTTACACTTCAATTTTGGTTCGAGGAGCTGGTTTCAGACCATGGACTGGAGATATTCCTTGTTACTTCATCTCTTAGAGAAAGAATGTCTCTTGTCTCAGCGTCGCCATCTTTCAGATTCAATGTGTCGAACCTGAGACTGGATTCAAATAGTTTCTAAGATACAAGGGAGGAAGTACTGTATTAGTCCATGACTAGAGGTGTGTGTGTGTGTGTAGGTGTGTGTGTAGGTGTGTGTGTAGGTGTAGGTGTGTGTGTGTGTGTGTGTGTGTGTGTGTGTGTGTGTGTGTGTGTGTGTGTGTGTGTGTGTGTGTGTGTGTGTGTGTGTGTGTGTGTGTGTGTGTGTGTGTGTGTGTGTAGGTGTGTGTGTGTGTGTGTGTGTGTGTGTGTGTGTGTGTGTGTGTGTGTGTAGGTGTGTGTGTAGGTGTAGGTGTGTGTGTAGGTGTGTGTGTGTGTGTGTGTGTGTGTGTGTGTGTGTGTGTGTGTGTGTGTGTGTGTGTGTGTGTGTGTGTGTGTGTGTGTGTGTGTGTGTGTGTGTGTGTGTGTGTAGGTGTGTGTAGGTGTAGGTGTGTGTGTGTGTGTGTGTGTGTGTGTGTGTGTGTGTGTGTGTGTGTGTGTGTGTGTGTGTGTGTGTGTGTGTGTGTGTGTGTGTGTGTGTAGGTGTAGGTGTGTGTGTGTGTGTGTGTGTGTGTGTGTGTGTGTGTGTGTGTGTGTGTGTGTGTGTGTGTGTGTGTGTGTGTGTGTGTAGGTGTGTGTGTGTGTGTGTGTGTGTGTGTGTGTGTGTGTGTGTGTGTGTGTGTGTGTGTGTGTGTGTGTGTGTGTGTGTGTGTGTGTGTGTGTGTGTGTGTGTGTGTGTGTGTGTGTGTGTGTGTGTGTGTGTAGGTGTGTGTACTCACCTAATTGTACTCACCTAATTGTGCTTGCGGGGGTTGAGCTTTGGCTCTTTGGTCCCGCCTCTCAACCGTCAATCAACTGGTGTACAGATTCCTGAGCCTACTGGGCTCTATCATACCTACATTTGAAACTGTGTATGGAGTCAGCCTCCACCACATCACTTCCTAGTGTATTCCATTTATTAACTACTCTGACACTGAAAAAATTCTTTCTAACGTCTCTGTGGCTCATCTGGGTACTAAGTTTCCACCTGTGTCCCCTTGTTCGTGTCCCACCCGTGCTGAAGAGTTTGTCTTTGTCCACCCTGTCAATTCCCCTGAGAATTTTGTAGGTGGTTATCATGTCTCCCCTTACTCTTCTGTTTTCCAGGGATGTGAGGTTCAGCTCCTTTAGCCTTTCCTCGTAGCTCAATCCTCTCAGTTCCGGGACGAGCCTGGTGGCATACCGCTGAATCTTCTCTAACTTTGTCTTGTGTTTAACTAGGTATGGACTCCAGGCTGGAGCTGCATACTCCAGGATTGGTCTTACATAAGTGGTATACAGGGTTCTGAAAGATTCCTTACACAAGTTTCTGAAGGCAGTTCTTATGTTGACCAGTCTAGCATATGCCGCTGATGATATTCTTTTGATGTGGGCCTCTGGGGACAGGTTCGGTGTGATATCAACCCCCAGATCCTTCTCTCTATTTGATTCTTGCAGGATTTCCCCTCCCAGATGATACCTTGTGTTCAGCCTCCTGCTCCCTTCGCCTAATTTCATCACCTTACACTTTCCAGAGTTGAACTTCAGCAGCCATTTTCTAGACCATTCCTCCAGTTTATCCAGGTCATCCTGTAGTCTCTGTCTATCTTCATCCGTCTTGATTCTTCTCATAATTTTTGCATCATCAGCAAACATCGAGAGGAATGAGTCTATACCCTCTGGAAGATCGTTCACATATATTAGAAACAGGATGGGTCCAAGTACTGAGCCCTGTGGGACTCCGCTGGTGACATCTCGCCACTCTGATGTCTTCCCCCTCACCGTTACTCGCTGTTTCCTGTTGCTTAAGTACTCCCTTATCCACTGGAGCACCTTCCCTTTTACTCCTGCCTGTTGCTCCAACTTTTTTAACAGCCTTTTATGGGGTACTGTGTCGAAGGCTTTTTGGCAATCCAGGAAAATGCAGTCGGCCCACCCTTCTCTTTCCTGCCTAATTTTCGTTGCCTGGTCATAAAATTCTATTAACCCTGTGAGGCACGATTTACCATCTCTGAACCCATGTTGGTGGTGCGTTACAAAGTTATTTCCCTGCAGATGCTCTACGAGCCTTTTCCTCACGATCTTCTCCAGCACCTTGCATGGTATACAAGTTAAGGAAACTGGCCTGTAATTCAGTGCCTCTTGCCTGTCACCCTTTTTGTATATTGGGACCACGTTAGCTGTCTTCCAACTTTCTGGTAAGTCTCCTGTTTCCAGTGACCTGTTATACACCATAGAGAGTGGCACACTTAGTGCTTCTGCACCTTCCTTTAGTATCCATGGTGAGATTCTATCAGGCCCAACAGCCTTTGTCACATCTAGCTCCAGCAGACACCTTTTGACCTCATCACTGGTGAGGTCAAATTCCTCCAAGGTTTCCAAGGTTGCCGCCTCCTCATTTAGTGCAGGGGCTTCTCCTTGTTCTATTGTGAAGACCTCCTGGAATCTCTTGTTGAGTTCTTCACACACCTCCTTGTCATTCTCTGTGTATCTGTTCTCCCCTTTCCGCAGCTTCATCACTTGTTCCTTCACTGCTGTTTTCCTCCTGATATGGCTGTGGAGCAGCTTTGGTTGGGTCTTGGCTTTACTCGCGATGTCATTTTCAAACTGTCTCTCTGCTTCCCTCCTCACTCTGATGTACTCATTTCTGGCCCTCTGGTACCTCTCCCTGCTCTCTGGTGTTCTGTTATTTCTGTAGTTTCTCCATGTTCTTTTACTCAGTTGTTTCGCTACCTTACATTCCTGGTTGAACCATGGGTTTTTCTGTTGTTTTTCGTTTTTCTCCTTTTGGACGGGGATAAACCTGTCTGCAGCTTCCTGGCACTTTTGGGTGACAATATCCATCATGACCTGCACATTCTTGTCTCTAAGTTCTGTTTCCCATGGTATTCCCATTAGGAAGTTCCTCATCTCGTCATATTTTCCTCTTCGGTAATTCAGTCTTTTCCCCTCCACTCCCATCCTTGGATAGGTTATCCCTACCTCCACCAAGTACTCAAAGGTCAGTACACTGTGGTCACTCATTCCTATGGGGGCTTCAACTTTGACTTCCCTTATTTCTGACTCATTTAGGGTGAATATTAAGTCGAGTCTAGCTGGTTCATCATTGCCTCTCATTCTTGTGGGTTCCTTGACATGCTGGCTCAGAAAATTCCTTGTTGTCACTTCCAAGAGTTTAGCTCGCCACGTATCTGCACCACCATGTGGGTCCCCATTCTCCCAGTCTATCTTTCCATGGTTGAAATCACCCATGATTAAGAGTCTTGAGCCATTCCTGCAGGCAACTGAAGCTGCTCTCTCTATTATATTAATGGTTGCCATGTTGTTCCTATCAAACTCCTGTCTAGGTCTTCTGTCATTTAGGGGAGGGTTGTAAATGACTGTCACTATTATCTTAGGTCCACCCATTGTTATAGTTCCTGTTATGTAATCTCTGAATCCGTCACAGCCCGGAATTTCCATCTCATCAAAACTCCAGTCCTTCCTTATCAGCAGGGCCACTCCTCCACCTCCTCTCCCTTCCCTCTCTTTCCTTACTATATAGTAGTCCTTTGGAAACACAGCATCTGTTATGACTCCTGACAATTTTGTTTCTGTTAGTCCTATTACATCAGGGTTTTCTTCTCGCACCCTTTCTGCCAGTTCACTTGCTTTATTGGTAATCCCATCAATGTTTGAGTACATTACCTTGAAGCTCACTTTCTTATATCCAATTTCACCCACACTCCCTACAAGTGTAGGAGGTTGTTCTATGGTCCTTGCTACTTGGGTAGGCTCCTCCTCCTGTGAGGTAGTTGCCAGGGGTTCAGGGGGAGGTGGGGTGGGGGGTGGAGGGCTTAGGTCTTCCTCAGGCCTGCTTGGGTCAGGAAGAAGTCCTGGGGGTGAGGGAGCAGGGATTGCTTGGGGAGAGGGCACGCCCTCCTGCGGTGTAGTTGACAGGGGTTTGGAGGGAGGTGGAGTGGGGGATAGAGGGCTTTGGTCTTGCTCAGGCCTGCTTGGGGCAGGGAGAAGACCAGGGGTTGGGAAAGCAGGGGCTACTTGGGGTAAGGGGAGGGGGAGGATTTGGGTTTCATGATGGGCATTATGCAGGGGCAAGGAAGGGTTTGTGCTGGGGGGTAGAGAGGGCCCTATTGGGTGGTGGACTGGGGTGTTGCATTCCCCCCTGGGGTTCCTGGGTTGCTGGATTGGGGTTCCCCACTCCCCTCTGGGATTGCTGGGTTGGAGGCTGAGGTTCCCTGGCTCTCTTCCCTCTCCTTGCGCCTTTTCCTTGCATCTGCTGCCCTTACTATCTCGTCTCTGGTCATGTCCCTCTGAACATATACCTCTTTGTAGTTCCTTGCATGCCTCAGTTTGTTCTTCCTTACTAGAATGTCCTCTTTGATGTCCTCGCTCTTGAATACTACCTTGATCAATCTTTTTTTGTCTCTGTTGTACTGGCCAATCCGGAAAAACTGTTCTATGTCTCGTTCAGCCCCTTCCATTCCTATCTCCTTTAATATCCCTGCCACTGCAGCTTTGTCTTTAGTCCTCGTTTCCTCCCTTGTGGAGCCCTCTTGTTCCTCGACACCTACCACTACTACAGCTCTTTTCCTTTCCATTAGCTGGCTTGTGCATCTAGCTGCCTCCTGTGAGGTTACTGCTTTCATTACAACATCCTTGACTGTGGACACAGCTCCTTGCTGTGTGTAGGTGTAGGTGTGTGTGTAGGTGTGTGTGTGTGTGTGTGTGTGTGTGTGTGTGTGTGTGTGTGTGTGTGTGTGTGTGTGTGTGTGTGTGTGTGTGTGTGTGTGTGTGTGTGTGTGTGTGTGTGTAGGTGTGTGTGTAGGTGTAGGTGTGTGTGTAGGTGTAGTGTGTGTGTGTAGGTGTGTGTGTGTGTAGGTGTGCTTGCGAGTGGGTGTGAGTATATGGGTGAGTGTGTGAGCGAGCATGTGTATGCGTGTGTTAGTCACCAGGTGACTGACTGGATGAACTGACGGGTACAACAAAATAGATCCCCTCAAGGCTAGTGCCATTAATGAGAGACGCCCGGCCAAGTGATCCCCATGAGAGGGGGGGGGATGGGGTGAACCAGGAGTGAGGGGAAGGGAGAGAGCTGAGGGTACAGAGCGTGACTTATCGCCCCTGTCACCCCCAAGGACGGGGGGGGGGACGGTGGTAATGGACAGCCTGCCGCTGACAGATTACTGGCTCCCTGTTAGCTGAAGTCACCCACTCAACCCTCCAACCCCTACCCCGTCTCACCTGGCATTACCCCCTCACCCTTCACCCTCATTAACTCTGTGTGGGGGGGGGGGCTGGGATAGGGAGGGGAAAGGTAGGAAAGGTGTATATATAAAAGATTGTGATTGTAGGGGGGGGGGGGCAGACGGTGTTGTCGAGGAGGCGAGAAACGTCTGGCGGAAGGTTTCAGGGCTTTTCCGTGTCAATATGGAGCCCCCAGTCGCGTGGGTGAGAAACTTACAGCCCCTTACTCGTGATGAATGAGGAATATTTGGTTGTGAGTCATGCATTGTATCATGAGTGAGGTTGTGTGAGTTGCCTTCAGATTGATGAGTGATTGTGTGAGTCATCTAGAGACTGATGAGTGTGTGAGTCATCTAGAGACTGGTGAGTGATTGTGTGAGTCATCTAGAGATTGGTGAGTGATTATGTGAGTCATCTAGAGATTGGTGAGTGATTATGTGAGTCATCTAGAGACTGATGAGTGATTGTGTGAGTCATCTAGAGACTGATGAGTGATTGTGTGAGTCATCTAGAGATTGATGAGTGAGTGTGTGAGTCATCTAGAGACTGATGAATGAGTCATCTAGAGACTGATGAGCGAGTGTGTGAGTCATCTAGAGACTGATGAGTGAGTGTGTGAGTCATCTAGACACTGATGAGCGATGAAGTATACCTCACGTTGCACAACATTGCTACTTTGTGTGTTAGTGTAGTATGCGCCCTACACCAGTCTCCTTTATTGATTCATCAGTCACCAGGAGTCTGTCTTCAAGACATCCATATCACCTCACCTGATATAATCCAACATCATACTGGCCTCCCGAGATAAAAACTGCAACTGATGTTTTGGAGTCACGGTGAGTGAGAGAAAGAAAGCCATAAACGACAGATACTATGCACGCAAATTCAATACACTTGTTGACAAACAGTTGTTGAGGATTGACTCGAAGATCTTGAAGTTGATTAGAGTGCTTGAGGAAGGGGAGACCCTTCCATTATCTCATGTAATCGCTGGAAGCTGACCTGAAGATCGCCTCAGTAGCAGCCTGGAAGGCGGTTTCCAGGCACACGTCCCCCAACGTGTAAATTGATGCCCTAATTACAGTCTCGGAACGTAAATAGCAGTCATCAATTATCTGTTATAGATGTTTGATGAATACTCAGGAACAGAGAGAGGAATGCACAAGAACCGATGGAAGAGGAATACTCAAGAACCGATGGAAGAGGAATACTCAAGAACCGATGGAAGTGGAATACTCAAGAACCGATGGAAGAGGAATACTCAAGAACCGATGGAAGAGGAATACTCAAGAACCGATGGAAGAGGAATACTCAAGAACCGATGGAAGAGGAATACTCAAGAACCGATGGAAGAGGAATACTCAAGAACCGATGGAAGAGGAATACTCAAGAACCGATGGAAGAGGAATACTTAAGAACCGATGGAAGAGGAATACTCAAGAACCGATGGAAGAGGAATACTCAAGAACCGATGGAAGAGGAATACTCAAGAACCGATGGAAGAGGAATACTCAAGAACCGATGGAAGAGGAATACTCAAGAACCGATGGAAGAGGAATACTCAAGAACCGATGGAAGAGGAATACTCAAGAACCGATGGAAGAGGAATACTCAAGAACCGATGGAAGAGGATGATTTACGAAAAGATTCGGTCTATGTTTCAAATCAGATAGACGCTGTTAAATTAAGGCTAATCATTACTAACTAGAATAATAATAGTTTCACATCTATCCCCACAATACCAAATGTTATTTCTGTTCCACTGAGACACGTATGTCTCAATACAAAGATTATTTTCAAATAGATTTTGCGCCTAATTTAGTCTTTCATGCACTATGGAGGATCCATAGGGATCAGGGGTTCCTCGTAGCCTGGTGGATAGCGCGCAGGACTCGTAATTATGTGGCGCGGGTTCGATTCCCGCACGAGGCAGAAACAAATGGGCAAAGTTTCTTTCACCCTGAATGCCCCTGTTACCTAGCAGTAAATAGGTACCTGGGTGTTAGTCAGCTGTCACGGGCTGCTTCCTGGGGGTTGAGGCCTGGTCGAGGACCGGGCCGCGGGGACACTAAAGCCCCGAAATCATCTCAAGATAACCTCAAGATAGATCTGGATTCCTGTCTTCGTGTCAATCAGAAAATGGAAAGACCAACAGTGTTGGCTGATCATGATGAAGAGGCCCCAGCTGGAACGACTTTACTCCTGGTGAAACCCTCTTGGAATTATTGAGTTCCAGGCAGCACCTGGAACAGCTGAATTCCAGGCAGCACCACCTGGAATGATTGTATTTCAGATTTTATAACGTGGCCCAGCTGGGTCTTCAAGGCTGTTGTGTCCGTATTGTTTCATGCTCTCTTGATTTACCCCCATTTTATATCCCGAATCTCTTGTATCTTCCAATTTTCCTATTTCACGTCTTCTTATATTCCTAATTATATCTATGAGTTTGTATCTTTTTATCTATTTCAGTCAGTTTCTTGTAATCAGTTCTCTCTCTCTTTTAGTTCATTGTTTACGTTTCGTTAATTGCTTTCTCCCAGAGTCTCTTTCTGTCTGTGTCTTGTTACGACAATGGCGCCATCTGTTTATTCTTCGTTAAATCACTGTCACCCCATTTCTTTGCTAGTTAGGTCAGTGACGATTTTACCTTTATGTTATGTAAGTGCCTCTTCCTATCTTTGCTTCGTTAAACCAGTGCCTCGTTATGTCTTTGTTTCGTTAAACCAGTGCCTCCTTCTGTCTTTGTTCCGTTAAACCAGTGCCTCCTTCTGTCTTTGTTCCGTTAAACCAGTGCCTCCTTCTGTCTTTGTTTCGTTAAGCCAGTGCCTCCTTCTGTCTTTGTTCCGTTAAACCAGTGCCTCCTTCTGTCTCTGTTTCGTTAAACCAGTGCCTCCTTCTGTCTCTGTTTCGTTAAACCAGTGCCTAATTCTGTCTCTGTTTCGTTAAACCAGTGCCTCCTTCTGTCTCTGTTTCGTTAAACCAGTGCCTCCTTCTGTCTTTGTTTCGTTAAACCAGTGCCTCCTTCTGTCTTTGTTCCGTTAAACCAGTGCCTCCTTCTGTCTTTGTTTCGTTAAACCAGTGCCTCCTTCTGTCTTTGTTTCGTTAAACCAGTGCCTCCTTCTGTCTTTGTTCCGTTAAACCAGTGCCTCCTTCTGTCTTTGTTCCGTTAAACCAGTGCCTCCTTCTGTCTTTGTTTCGTTAAACCAGTGCCTCCTTCTGTCTTTGTTTCGTTAAACCAGTGCCTCCTTCTGTCTTTGTTTCGTTAAACCAGTGCCTCCTTCTGTCTTTGTTTCGTTAAACCAGTGCCTCCTTCTGTCTTTGTTTCGTTAAACCAGTGCCTCCTTCTGTCTTTGTTTCGTTAAACCAGTGCCTCCTTCTGTCTTTGTTTCGTTAAACCAGTGCCTCCTTCTGTCTTTGTTTCGTTAAACCAGTGCCTCCTTCTGTCTTTGTTTCGTTAAACCAGTGCCTCCT
>NC_091159.1:49571715-49579063 GCF_040958095.1 Procambarus clarkii | reverse complement strand
GAGTAACGGTGAGGGGGGAAACATCAGAGTGGCGAGATGGCATTAACGAATTCCCACAAGGCTCTGCACTTGGACCCATCCTGTTTCTAATATATGTAAACGATCTTCCAGAGGGTATAGACTCATTCCTCTCAATGTTTGCTGATGATGCTAAAATTATGAGAAGAATCAAGACAGATAGAGATAGACAGAGACTACAGGACAACCTAGATAAACTCGAGGAATAGTCTAGAAAATAGCTACTAAAGTTCAACTCAGGAAAGTGTAAAGTAATGAAAATATAGAGAAAGATCTGGGGGTTGATTTCACACCAAACCTTGTCCCCAGAAGCCCACATCAAAAGGATATCATCAGCGGTATATGCTATTCTGGCCAACATAAGAACTGCTTCTAGAAACTTGTGTAAGGACCCTGTATACCACTTATGTCAGACCAATCCTGAATATGCAGCTCCAGCTTGGAGTCTATACCTGTAACAGGAGGCCAGACACAGGATACAGAATAGGAGATGAAGTACCTAATGAAACGGACAGAGAGAAAGATCTAGGAGTTGATATCACACCAAACCCGTCTCCTGAAGCCCCCATAAAAAGAATAACGTCTGCGGCCTATGCGAGGCTGGCTGACATCATAACTGCCTTCAGGAACCTGTGTAAGGAATCATTCAGAACCCTGTATACCACATATGTAAGACCAATCCTGGAGTATGCGGCCCCAGCACGGAGCCCGTACCTTGTCAATCACAAGGCGAAGCTAGAAAAAGTTCAGAGGTATGCCACTAGGCTAGTCCCAGAACTAAGAGGCATGAGTTACAAGGAAAGGCTGCAGGAAATGCACCTCACGACACTAGAAGTCAGAAGAGTAAGGGCAGACATGATCACTACCTACAAAATTCTCAGAGGAATTGACAGGGTATATAAAGATAAACTGTTTAACACGGGTGGTACGCGAACAAGGGGACACAGGTGGAAACTGAGTACCCAAATGAGCCACAGGGACGTTAGAAAGAACTTTTTCAGTGTCAGAGTAGTTAACAGATGGAATGCATTAAGCAGTGATGTGGTGGAGGCTGACTCCATACACAGTTTCAAATGTAGATATGATAGAGCCCAGTAGGCTCAGGAATCTGTACACCAGTTGATTGACAGTTGAGAGGCGGGACAAAAGAGCCAGAGCTCAATCCCCGCAAGCATAATTAGGTGAGTACACACACACACACACACACACACACACACACACACACACACACACACACATACACATACTCACACACACACACACACACACACACTCACACACACACACAAAACAAACACACAAATACACACACACAGGTCATACAAGGACTTAATAATAGAGTTACCCCAATTTCAATGGAAATCACATCGAAGCCTGTCAGGAAATTGAGACTGAGCAAAACTCCCGACACTGACCATATCAGACGAGGCAATTAGCCCCAATAGCAGGTACATCACATCATTCCTCAAAGCCCTCCGTGGAAAGCCTGGTAATTAAGCCGTTCAGCGATAAACTGTCGTTTTTCTCCTATTAAGTGCAATGCTAATTGCAATTATTATTGGTATTGTCCATCCAAAACATGTATTGAATGACTGACATTTGAATCAATGGAATTGGGTTGAAAAATCTTCACCAGTTGGCTGAATCGTTTTTTTAAACTGACTGGCCAATCCGTTAAAAAATTGCAACCCATTAGTACAAATTAAAACAGCGAATTGTGGACGCTTTTGTGCGTATCAGCCTCGATGGGTTAGGTGGGTTGCTTGGGTTGGGTCATCTTCTGGTTTATAGCCATAACGGTTGCATTTGTTACGGAGTGGCGAGGAGTGGGAACGAACGAGGCGTTTCACTGCTTGTTTTCAAAAGCGATTTTGTTGACAAATGTTCTCTGTGAGTGGTTGTGGCTGTTCGTTCATGTCGTGATTAGTTGAAGTGGATATGTGAACTTGGCAACTTGTTTCAGTCCGGTTGTGGACTTAATAACTTGTTCCAGTAGAGTTGTGGACTTAATAACTTGTTCCAGTAGAGTTGTGGACTTAATAACTTGTTTCAGTCCGGTTGTGGACTTAATAACGTGTTTCAGCACCGGTTGTGGACTTAATAACTTGTTCCAGTAGAGTTTTGGACTTAATAACTTGTTTCAGTCCGGTTGTGGACTTAATAACGTGTTTCAGCACCGGTTGTGGACTTAATAACTTGTTCCAGTAGAGTTGTGGACTTAATAACTTGTTTCAGTCCGGTTGTGGACTTAATAACTTGTTTCAGTCCGGTTGTGGACTTAATAACTTGTTCCAGTAGAGTTGTGGACTTAATAACGTGTTCCAGCGCCGGTTGTGGACTTAATAACGTGTTCCAGCGCCGGTTGTGGACTTAATAACTTGTTCCAGTAGAGTTGTGGACTTAATAACTTGTTCCAGTAGAGTTGTGGACTTAATAACTTGTTTCAGTCCGGTTGTGGACTTAATAACGTGTTTCAGCACCGGTTGTGGACTTAATAACTTGTTCCAGTAGAGTTGTGGACTTAATAACGTGTTCCAGCGCCGGTTGTGGACTTAATAACGTGTTCCAGCGCCGGTTGTGGACTTAATAACGTGTTCCAGCGCCGGTTGTGGACTTAATAACGTGTTCCAGCGCCGGTTGTGGACTTAATAACGTGTTCCAGCGCCGGTTGTGGACTTAATAACGTGTTCCAGCGCCGGTTGTGGACTTAATAACGTGTTCCAGCGCCGGTTGTGGACTTAATAACGTGTTCCAGCACCGGTTGTGGACTTAATAACTTGTTCCAGCACCGGTTGTGGACTTAATAACTTGTTCCAGTTCCGGTTGTGGACTTAATAACTTGTTCCAGCACCGGTTGTGGACTTAATAACTTGTTCCAGCACCAGTTGTGAACTTAATTACTTGTTCCAGCACCGGTTGTTGACTTAATAGCTTGTAAATCTCAGTTCTGGACTTAACAACGTCTTTATCCTTAGGCAGGCGATGAGTTACATTAACGTGGCTGAAGTAACATGAACTTGAGTCCTGGCTTTGTTACTGTGGACTCTTCCCTTTCACAGTATATACTTAAATATTCTAATCTTTCTAACAAACGTGACCTAACATAAGCTTACCCTTTCCATTTATCTTTCTTTCTCTTTCCTTTTCTTTCTCTTTTCTCTCTTTTCTGTTCATTGTTTTCTCTACATTCCCTTACTGTCCTCTTCATATTCCTATTACTATCTCCTCATTCGGTGGTTATAATAGGAGCTGCCTCGTAATGGCCAATAGGCCCCTCTGCAGTTCTTATTCCTACTATCTCCTCTGCTACACTTTGCTCACCTCTCTCTCTAGCCTATTTATTGCTTGTCTCTACCTCCTCATCATAATCGACTTGAGAATGGTCCAGGATGGACCGAAACGTCGTCGTCCCTTCACCTTCTAGTGTGTGGTCTGGTCAACTTAGTGTGCGGTCTGGGCCTTAGTTGTTTTTAAACTTGACAATTTGTTCATCGCCAGATGTGAATTTGACAACTGAACAAGCATTTTCGAAGCTATTACAAAACTGGGTTTAAATAGTCGTTATATATAACAATTAACTCGATTTGAACTTGAAGAGTTTGAAAGGTAATTGTCAAAGCGACAGGTAAAAAAAAAAAATAGCCAGAACGAGGTAATTTCCTCTTCTGATAATATTGTAACTCTCGGCCAATCATAACATTGTCCAAATGAATGCTAATCAAACCTCCAATTAACTCCCTTCGTTAATGACTGGTAAACAGTCAACACATGACCCATCCTCAGCCTAAGCTCGTTCAAGCTGCGGCCAACCCCATAGACGCATTTGTCAGTCTTAACGTATAGTCAGTAAACGTTATTTATTGAGATATTAATCAAAATTAACAGTATGATTCTGTGTAGGTTAGGTTAGGTTAGGTTAGGCTAGGCTAGGTTAGGTTACGTTAGGTTAGGTTAAGTTAGGTTAGGCTATCTTGAGGTTATCTTGAGATGATTTCGGGGCTTTAGTGTCCCCGCGGCCCGGTCCTCGACCAGGCCTCCACCCCCAGGAAGCAGCCCGTGACAGCTGACTAACTCCCAGGTACCTATTTACTGCTAGGTAACAGGGGCATTCAGGGTGAAAGAAACTTTGCCCATTTGCTTCTGCCTCGTGCGGGAATCGAACCCGCGCCACAGAATTACGAATCCTGCGCGCTATCCACCAGGCTACGAGGCCCCACTTAGGCTAGGCTAGGCCAGGTCAGGCTAGGCTAGATTAGGTTACGTTAGGTTAGGTTAAGTTAGGTTAGGTTAGGCTAAGCCAGGCCAGGCTAGGCTAGGTTAGGTTACGTTAGGTTAGGTTAAGTTAGGTTAGGCTAGGCCAGGCCAGGCCAGGCTAGGCTAGGTTAGGTTACGTTAGGTTAGGTTAAGTTATGCTAGGCTAGGCCAGGCCAGGCTAGGCTAGGTTAGGTTAAGTTAGGTTAGGCTAGGCCAGGCCAGGCTAGGCTAGGTTAGGTTAGGTTACGTTAGGTTAGGTTAAGTTAGGCTAGGCCAGGCCAGGCCAGGCTAGGCTAGGTTAGGTTACGTTAGGTTAGGTTAGGTTAAGTTAGGTTAGGTTAGGCTAGGCCAGGCCAGGCTAGGCTAGGTTAGGTTAGGTTTTATAAGGATAGAAACACAGCCCGTCCTCATAAATCAACCCCTTCTCATAAACAAAGGCCAAATGCTCATTAACTGGGCACCAAACCCCTTGTTCATGAATGATCAACTCTCTACAGCACTCGACAGCCCGTACTGCGGCCTGGGACACACAGGTCAACTCTAAACATACATTAAATAATTTTTTAATTTACTGTATATACAAAATTTATATTTTCTTATATATATAACTTAACATATCATATATCTATCTATATCTATATATCTATATTGTAAAATCTCTTGTATGTATGTACCTTACCTAAATAAACATTTATTTATTATTTATTTATATAAATATATGCATAAATTATATTAATAATATTTAAATTAATATATAATATATAATGCAAATTATTAATATATGTTAATATATTATTGATATATAAATTAATATTATATTGGATTTCGATATCTAGTCAAGCCCAAATCACAAACAATCCTCCATAAATTATAGAACTTAAATGCTACATATATTTGAACAAACGTACATAAATGGCCTGGCTGTTGGACCTAAAGTTCAGCTTTAGTTTTGTAGAGGACACAAAAATAGAACTTAAATATTTCTAGGACTACTATAGTACATTTATGTACTATATTGGGGGCCTTAGATAGCGTATATTAGGCCAAGGATTGCTTGGACAGGTTAGGTTAGGTTAGGTTAGGTTATTGAGTTACATTTCCAGTTTTTTTTTTTTTAGAATGACATTAGGCCTAATTTAGTAATACAAAAGTGACCTTTTTTCGGGGTATAACGTATATTTTTTTTTTTTTTTTACGTTTCATCAAATAATTGTTATAAGTACCATGATTTAAGGAAGCTGGGGCTACTAAATTAGGCTAGGTTAGTTTAGGTTAAGTTTGATTAGGCTAGGTTAGGTTAGGTTAGGTTAGATTAAGTTATAGACTTAAGTTATACACTAGACTATAGACTCTCACAATACGTCACAACAAGCCAGGCCGTACACTGACGGCCTGGCTTCCTGCAGGATCGTTCGAAGTCCTAAAAATCAAACTGGTTTTTGACACCATTCCTTCTCTCCTTTCCTCATATCTCACATACCTACCCTTCATACCCCAGCTCCTGGTCTCCATACCTTTGCCTCCAGCTCCCTGTCTTCAAATTCCTTCCAAGTCCTGGGTAAATACTGGTTTGGAAACACCGTTGTTGATTTATGGAACAGCTCGCCGGGTAAGATAATAGACGTGTGTTCGCTTGATTGTTTCCAGCGTAGGTTAGACATGCATATCCATGAGTCTGGGTGGATATAAATAGGAATTGCCTCGTATGGGTCAATATACGTCTTCTGGTGTTTCCTTACTACTTATATTCTTATCCTTTTGTTCTTAAGTGCTGCTGTAAGAACACTTTCTCCTGAAAAGGTCAGTCTGGAACATTAGTGAGACTTTCTCTCCCTTCAATACACGTGAAGTCTAGTTGAAAAGTCTGAATTCTGTCTAGTTCAGAAGAACGTTAATTTGGCTCCGTTTTCTCAGCTCACTTGGCGTTGAACACGGCCGGGTGGACACAACTATTTTCGCATGGGATTGAACCTCAGAGATTCCACCAGGTGGACGGGCGCGACTATCAGTGACTGGCTTCCTACCTCAGTCACTACTGGACGGACTGACGCGACTATCAGTGACTGGCTTCTTACCTCAGTCACTACTGGACGGACTGGCGCGACTATCAACGACTGGCTGACCTACTTCAGTCCCCCCAAAATCACAAACAAAAGGATGCCATTGTCTCCGGAGAGGCACTCGACTCACAAGCAGCAGTCGTTAAGGCATTTATGAGCTGCAGTGCCAGTGAAGTGTATATTTGTAAGGATTTTATTAGAGCAAACTATACAAACTTACATGTAAGTATTTCTATAAGTGTCTAAACTAGCTAAAAGGGACTCGAAAATGTATCTGAATATACTGAGGACGTGAGATACTCATTTGTTAATTTATTATTTGCCTATTTATCGTTTGCCCATTAACTTTTGTAATTTGCTGCGATCTGGCCACCAGAATGTTGTCTATTTGTTCTTCATCAAGTTCTGTATGCAGGACTTATCTATAATTGCTGGTTCCCCCCCCCCCCCCTCCCCTGTCTTTTTTATCGATTCTTTTGTTTTATATTTATTTTTATCATGATAATTTGTCTATAATCTTTTGTTTTCCAAAATTTTATGTTTGTTTATGTCTAACTGTTTGTTAGCCATAACATAACGTAGACTGTTAAAAAGTCTGTCTATCTGTTTCTCTCTCTCTCTCTCTCTCTCTCTCTCTCTCTCTCTCTCTCTCTCTCTCTCTCTCTCTCTCTCTCTCTCTCTCTCTCTCTCTCTCTCTCTCTCTCTCTCTCTCTCTCCCTCTCTCTCTCTCTCTCTCTCTCCCTCCCACAAAACAAGACTATTACAGCATCAAACAGCTGTCAAAACTTCCTTTAAGCCAGCATCACCACAAGGAGTGTGGACTGCATCACATACCTACTGACAATCACATTATAATTGGCGTCGTAATTAGCAAATCATTTGCTAATTACGTCCTAACCATTTTTGTCTTCCACTTAAGCTCTAAACTAATATTTAGAGCCTAAAAGCATCCCAGTGAATCCATTTGTTTGTTTTGCCTTTGAGGTAGATAAGAGGACAGATGAACTAGCTTTGAA
>NC_091159.1:49549215-49569215 GCF_040958095.1 Procambarus clarkii | reverse complement strand
ACAGCCTCTTTCTGTATCTCTCACTTGTATAACCCCCGAATACAGGTATTGTAGGAATGTATAAGAAGGTTTCCCTTGGCCATCTTCTGACCTTACACAAAATGCAACCCACAACAGATGCCTAACTCCCAGGTACGTATTTACTGGTATGTGAAGAAGGGCAACAGTTTCTCTCTCTCTCTCTCTCTCTCTCTCTCTCTCTCTCTCTCTCTCTCTCTCTCTCTTTTTATTATTATTATTTTCTACCACAGACGTGGCCAGACATTTACAATGCTAACCAGCATATATACATTTTCTTCTGTCCTCCATGGACAGGGTTAACAGGTATAAGGCGAAATGTACTGGTATTTAAATATACAAATCCAAGCCCCTAACATACGCAATATTAGGCCCATTTTATATATACATTAGACCCTATGGTTATTTAGTTTTGGGAGTTACAAAATTAGTAGTTTAAAAACGTGATTGTTGTGGGTGCTGTAGGTAAAATTGTCCACATTCCAGCCTCGGTGACTCCAAGTGTTGAAATTTTGCTAATGGCATTATGTGGGTGTTCTCTGGGCTTCCCTTATTGTGTCTATGTACGTATATATTCGCTTATCTTATTTCTCTTTCCATCACTCTAAGCTTTCCATCACTCTAAGCTTTCTGTCACTCTAAGCTTTCTGTCACTCTAAGCTTTCTGTCACTCTAAGCTTTCCATCACTCTAAGCTTTCTGTCACTCTAAGCTTTCTGTCACTCTAAGCTTTCTGTCACTCTAAGCTTTCTGTCACTCTAAGCTTTCTGTCACTCTAAGCTTTCCATCACTCTAAGCTTTCCATCACTCTAAGCTTTCTGTCACTCTAAGCTTTCTGTCACTCTAAGCTTTCTGTCACTCTAAGCTTTCTGTCACTCTAAGCTTTCCGTCACTCGAAGCTTTCTGTCACTCTAAGCTTTCCATCACTCTAAGCTTTCTGTCACTCTAAGCTTTCTGTCACTCTAAGCTTTCTGTCACTCTAAGCTTTCTGTCACTCTAAGCTTTCTGTCACTCTAAGCTTTCTGTCACTCGAAGCTTTCCGTCACTCGAAACTTTCTGTCACTCTAAGCTTTCCGTCACTCGAAGCTTTCTGTCACTCTAAGCTTTCCATCACTCTAAGCTTTCCATCACTCTAAGCTTTCCATCTCCAAGCTTAATCTTCACCTTTCTGTAGAAAATTATGCCGAAATACATAATAATTCTAGTGTTGAAAAATCGTTGGTGACGAAAGCGGATTGGTTTTAAACATAATAATAATAATATTTATAACAATAGCATTACAAAAATATAGAATCATTGTTGTAGATAACTGTAAATAAAATTAATTATTCCTGCTTAAGCCTCACGGTAATTAAACAATAAGAATATGAATAAAATCAAAATATATACCAATATTAATAATCAAAATAATCCACTAAATAATGGAATGTTTTTTAGCCCTGAAATAAAAAGAAATAATAATGATAACGCAACTATGAAAACGGATAATTAGTAGCAGATTAGATAGTTTTATTAAATTTTAATAAAAAAAATGTCGAAGGAGCTCCCGTCTGGTCAAAAATGAATAATGTGTATGAAAAATCCTATGGGTGTATGTGTGTGTCTTGGTCAATGCTGATAGTTAATAGATTTCTCGTCTTGATTGTATTATTCCGTTGTTCAAACCAATTTTATTCATTACAAGTGCTTTAAAAGTTCATCAACTCGAGTGTAAATTCATCCACAGAGAGAGAGAGAGAGAGAGAGAGAGAGAGAGAGAGAGAGAGAGAGAGAGAGAGAGAGAGAGAGAGAGAGAGAGAGAGAGAGAGAGAGAGAGAGAGAGAGAGAGAGAGAGAGAGGGAGAGAGAGAGACAGAGAGAGAGAGAGAGAGAGAGAGAGAGAGAGAGAGAGAGAGAGAGAGAGAGAGAGAGAGAGAGAGAGAGAGAGAGAGAGAGAGAGAGAGAGAGAGACAGAGAGAGAGAGAGACAGAGAGAGAGACAGAGAGAGAGAGAGAGAGAGAGACAGAGAGACAGAGACAGAGAGAGAGAGAGAGAGAGAGAGAGAGAGAGAGAGAGAGAGAGAGAGAGAGAGAGAGAGAGAGAGAGAGAGAGAGAGAGACAGAGAGACAGAGACAGAGAGAGAGAGAGAGAGAGAGAGAGAGAGAGAGAGAGAGAGAGAGAGAGAGAGAGAGAGAGAGAGAGAGAGAGAGAGAGAGAGAGAGAGAGAGAGAGAGAGAGAGAGAGAGAGAGAGAGAGAGAGAGAGAGAGAGAGAGAGAGAGAGAGAGAGAGATGCGAAGTTTGGGATTAAACAGTGAAGCTTACTCAGCAAATTCAGCTTCCCCAGGACTCAAGAGTTCATTTTAATCGAATAATTATCAGCGTATTACACTGTCACTGAACTCAGCAAGTTGTTAAGTTCAGTTGAACATTCACCATTAACACGCAACATTAACTTAAATGTATTAAAGTTAATTACATTTTTTGTTTTATCTATTTTTCTCGCGGCTTGAAAATTTTTAAAGTTTTGGAAGGACCCAGAGGTCAGCACGGAATGTGTCAGTGGAAATTTTGGAGGATAGCAGTGCGGTGCATAGCTACAGGAGAGGTGATATCGTAACTAGATTATCTGGAATTTGGCGCGGGAGAATTTGAACTAGAGGAATTCCGTGAGCTGGTAATTTTGTCAAAGGGGAATTTCATTGGTGAGAATTTCGAAGGTGGGAATGTGCTTCCTTTAGAATTTAGGTTAAGTTATAATAACGTGACTTACTTGTTTAAAATCAACCTTTTTCTACGGTGGGGGAATTTTGAAGGAAAAAAATAGAATTCTGCAACATTCATATCAAGAATTTTCTTGTTGGAGATTCAGTTGACTGTCGTGGCTGGCGCAGTCTCCAAGGCACACAATTAAGGAAACTTTTATCTGACTTTTCATTTCCCTGAGATATGAAATTTCAGGTGCAGTAAAACCAAAATTATATTCTTTTTTTACTGATGTTCCTCTGTAAGTTTAATAACTTTTCATGCGAACTTGAGTAAAGAAACTTAATACATATGGGATTTTTGTAATACTTTTTTTGGTTATATATATATGTGAAAAAAATGTTTAAATATTCGTTTTCACTCAGTGATTAGATAACACTTCGCTTAATTAGTTGGCGAAGTGTTATCTGACATTGAGTGAATTCCAATTCACTCAATGACATCGCTGACTGAATTGGGATTTCTTTTGGCATTTATGCCATCGGAACTTCTGTATTATAAGATCCTTGAATTAATGCATTATAGTTTTTTTCCCAGGTGAGCCTCCATCTACTAGGAACTATTTACTCTTAATTATTCTTATGTAGTTTTTTCCCAGGTGAGCCTCCATCTGCTAGGAACCATTTACTCTTAATTATTCGAATATTTTGTTTCCGTCATTAATTTTCTTTTCCAGGAAAAACTCTTCATCTTGTGAGGAATTTATTATATTATTTACAAATTCCAAGCGGCCTTTCACGCCATGAGAGCTGATTCTATTCCTAGGTAAACCTCCTTATCATAAACAAATTTTATAACATAGTATCGTATGTATAGTTACATGTATATTCCTGAAAGAACTGCCAAGTTCTAAGAAGGCTTGACTTCTATGTTGAGAAGATATATTGTTGTTCCATCTTAAGAAATGCTCGCAATTTAAACTTTTCTCGACAAAATATCATCTCATTTTCCTTGGTCGAAGAGAAGAGGGTCTTGAGAGACCCTCAAGTAATGGATATTTAGAGGACACAAAGATGCCTGTTGTTGACATCAATATTAAGGTGGCATTCCGGATAACACTTGATCTTTTCCTCCGAGGAAGAGAACACACTTAACAAGTGTGGGAGAGACAAAGACAACACGGCCCAGGGAACAGAACGAGCGGGAAGACGCACAGGACACGCAGGGGGTTATCTTGAGATGATTTCGGGGCTTTAGTGTCCCCGCGGCCCGGTCCTCGACCAGGCCTCCACCCCCAGGAAGCAGCCTGTGACAGCTGACTAACATCCAGGTACCTACTTTACTGCTAGGTAACAGAGGCATAGGGTGAAAGAAACGCTGCCCATTGTTTCTCGCCGGCGCCTGGGATCGAACCCAGGACCACAGGATCACAAGTCCAGCGTGCTGTCCGCTCGGCCGACCGGCTCCGGGGGGGAGGGAAGCAAGGCGTGACTGTCACACGTAAATTTGGATCCACGGAGAAAACATAACACAATAATCGTGACACATTCTACACATTGTACCCATTAACGTTAGTGGAAATATTGACTCCATTACATCGACTTATTCAGCGTCTCGGGTAATAGAAAGAGGATACTCAAAAGGTCTTTTGATGCTAGAGAAAACTAGCATCTTGAAGCTCAAAATGTTTGACAATAGAGATACCTCTTGACACTAGAGGAATCTGACACGAGAGGTACCTCTTGACGTTAGAAGAACCTGAGAATAAGGGTATTAAGGTGAGGAATACCTGATGCTTGAAGTGCCTCACTTAAGGGTATCTCATGTACTCACCTATAATTGTATTTGCTGGGGATGAGCCAAGGCTCTTGGGTCCCGCTTCTCAACTCTCAATCGAAGACACCTCATGTGAGGGCAGGTCATAGGGGGGGGGGGTTTACCTAGAGTGACGGGTACCATATATGAAGAAGGACTTCCTGTAGAGGGACTTCCTGTAGAGGGACTTCCTGTAGAGGGACTTCCTGTAAGGGTGTACCACTTGTGAGGGACGGGGGTGGACAGAGGGCGATGGTAGTCAGTGTGAAAGGGCACTCAAATGGTAATCAGGTTGCATACCTGCAATTGCTATTATTGCTACTGATAAAAGCAATATATATATATATATATATATATATATATATATATATATATATATATATATATATATATATATATATATATATATATATATATAACTGAAAACTCACACCCCAGAAGTGACTCGAACCCATACTCCCAGATGCCACGCAACTGGTATGTACAAGACGCCTTAATCCACTTGACCATCACGACCGGACATAATGAGGTGATAGCCGAGGCTATTTGAACCACCCCACCGCCGGCACTCGGATAGTAATCTTGGGCATAGCATTTTACCAAATCACCTCATTCTTTGGGGCACACGTGAGGAACACAAATGCGAACAAGCCTGAATGGTCCCCAGGACAATATGCAACTGAAAACTCACACCCCAGAAGTGACTCGAACCCATACTCCCAGATGCCACGCAACTGGTATGTACAAGACGCCTTAATCCACTTGACCATCACGACCGGACATAATGAGGTGATAGCCGAGGCTATTTGAACCACCCCACCGCCGGCACTCGGATAGTAATCTTGGGCATAGCATTTTACCAAATCACCTCATTCTTTGGGGCACACGTGAGGAACACAAATGCGAACAAGCCTGAATGGTCCCCAGGACAATATGCAACTGAAAACTCACACCCCAGAAGTGACTCGAACCCATACTCCCAGATGCCACGCAACTGGTATGTACAAGACGCCTTAATCCACTTGACCATCACGACCGGACATAATGAGGTGATAGCCGAGGCTATTTGAACCACCCCACCGCCGGCACTCGGATAGTAATCTTGGGCATAGCATTTTACCAAATCACCTCATTCTTTGGGGTGGTTCAAATAGCCTCGGCTATCACCTCATTATGTCCGGTCGTGATGGTCAAGTGGATTAAGGCGTCTTGTACATACCAGTTGCGTGGCATCTGGGAGTATGGGTTCGAGTCACTTCTGGGGTGTGAGTTTTCAGTTGCATATTGTCCTGGGGACCATTCAGGCTTGTTCGCATTTGTGTTCCTCACGTGTGCCCCAAAGAATGAGGTGATTTGGTAAAATGCTATGCCCAAGATTACTATCCAAGTGCCGGCGGTGGGGTGGTTCAAATAGCCTCGGCTATCACCTCATTATGTCCGGTCGTGATGGTCAAGTGGATTAAGGCGTCTTGTACATACCAGTTGCGTGGCATCTGGGAGTATGGGTTCGAGTCACTTCTGGGGTGTGAGTTTTCAGTTGCATATTGTCCTGGGGACCATTCAGGCTTGTTCGCATTTGTGTTCCTCACGTGTGCCCCAAAGAATGAGGTGATTTGGTAAAATGCTATGCCCAAGATTACTATCCGAGTGCCGGCGGTGGGGTGGTTCAAATAGCCTCGGCTATCACCTCATTATGTCCGGTCGTGATGGTCAAGTGGATTAAGGCGTCTTGTACATACCAGTTGCGTGGCATCTGGGAGTATGGGTTCGAGTCACTTCTGGGGTGTGAGTTTTCAGTTGCATATTGTCCTGGGGACCATTCAGGCTTGTTCGCATATATATATATATATATATATATATATATATATATATATATATATATATATATATATATATATATATATATATATATAAGCACATTCTACTGCCTAATAACAGGAGCATACCTTGAGGTGCTTCCGGGGCTTAGTGTCCCCACGGCCCGGTCGTCAACAAGGCCTCCTGGTTGCTGGACTGATCAACCAGGCTGTTAGACGCGGCTGCTCGCAGCCTGACGTATGAGTCACAGCCTGGTTGATCAGGTATCCTAAACATATAAACCAGAATTGCAAGAGAACATTTACCATATGTCCGCGGTGCACAAGTGACCTTGCATTGAGGCAAGAGAGGTAAACAGCCTCCCCTGGTTGTTAGACAAGTCCACGGCTCTTGATAGTTACAACCCAAATTGCCTGTGAAACCTTAATTAGGGCGTCGTTAGCCAGTGCTGTGAGGCCTTGGAAGGGGGGTTCAGAGAGACTTGAAAGCGATTTGAGTGTGACTTGAAGCGGTTTGAGAGTGATTTGCAACAATATAAATGACGTTTGCCGCTTTTTTGAGTGTGACTCGCTGCGTTCTGAGTGTGATTTGCTGCTTTATGAGTGTGAGTGTTTGTGTGTGTGTGTGTAAATTGAAGCGTTATGTAACGGCTTCGTGAGTGTGTCTTGCAGTGGGTTTAGTGTGACTTAGAGTGTCTCGAGTGTGACTTAGTCGTGAGTGTGTCTTGCAGTGGGTTTAGTGTGACTTAGAGTGTCTCGAGTGTGACTTAGTCGTGAGTGTGTCTTGCAGTGGGTTTAGTGTGACTTAGAGTGTCTCGAGTGTGAATTAGTCGTGAGTGTGTCTTGCAGTGGGTTTAGTGTGACTTAGAGTGTCTCGAGTGTGACTTAGTCGTGAGTGTGTCTTGCATTGGGTTTAGTGTGACTTAGAGTGTCTCGAGTGTGACTTAGTCGTGAGTGTGTCTTGCAGTGGGTTTAGTGTGACTTAGAGTGTCTCGAGTGTGACTTAGTCGTGAGTGTGTCTTGCAGTGGGTTTAGTGTGACTTAGAGTGTCTCGAGTGTGACTTAGTCGTGAGTGTGTCTTGCAGTGGGTTTAGTGTGACTTAGAGTGTCTCGAGTGTGACTTAGTCGTGAGTGTGTCTTGCAGTGGGTTTAGTGTGACTTAGAGTGTCTCGAGTGTGACTTAGAATCTCTCGAGTGCAGCTTACAGTCTCGAGTTTGACCCAGAGTGTTGTAAGCCACATGACTGAGCCCTGTTGTAAGCCACATGACTGAGCCCTGTTGTAAGCCACATGACTGAGCCCTGTGCGCACCATGCACTATTTTTCAAAACTTTTTCCTAGCTATTCTCCTAGCTGTTCTATCCTAGGTGAACTCACCCACCTACGCTCCCCTAGGAGCTGTCACCTAGCTGTGGCCACCTAGCAGTTCTTAACATGTATATAACATTATCTATTAACGAATGTGATGTATTTAATAGTAAACTATTATCTGAAGAATGTGTTTCTTTGTCGGCGACGCCGGCGTGTCCAGGGGCCTCCTCGCCTGCTGTTGCTGTGGCAGGTTGCAAGAGGAAGTGTCCTTATGGTGGGCTTGACGGGGTTTTCCTTTGATGTTGCTGCAAGTGCCAGCCGTGGCGACTACTCCCCCGGTGGGCCGTACCAGTCGTGGCGTCCACTCCCCCGGTGGGCCTTGCCAGCCGTGGCGACCACTCCCCCGGTGGGCCGTGCCAGCCGTGGCGTCCACTCCCCCGGTGGGCCGTGCCAGTCGTGGCGTCCACTCCCCCGGTGGGCCGTGCCAGTCGTGGCGTCCACTCCCCCGGTGGGCCGTGCCAGCTGTGGCGACCACTCCCCCGGTGGGCCGTGCCAGTCGTGGCGACCACTCCCCCGGTGGGCCGTGCCAGTCGTGGCGACCACTCCCCCGGTGGGCCGTGCCAGTCGTGGCGACCACTCCCCCGGTGGGCCGTGCCAGTCGTGGCGACCACTCCCCCGGTGGGCCGTGCCAGCTGTGGCGACCACTCCCCCGGTGGGCCGTGCCAGCCGTGGCGACCACTCCCCCGGTGGGCCGTGCCAGTCGTGGCGACCACTTCCCCGGTGGGCCGTGCCAGTCGTGGCGACCACTTCAACCGGTAGGCCGTGCCAGCCGTGCCAGTCGTGCCAGCCAGTCACAGGTTTGGTTGAGATTGCCTGAACTCTTTGTAAAGTGGTACGAAAAGGCTACAGACATTCGGACCTGAGACACATGTTCTCAGTGGAGAACCTCTCACTCGCGGCTCCACCTACTACTCACCACCACCTTCACAGTCACCGCTACCCACCAGCATAACCTATTAAAATGGTTGTTAGAAATCAATCCCAAGAAGTGTAAGGTAATGAAGATGGGAACAGGGGGTAGGGAGACCAGGAGGTAACTACACTCTAAGGGAAGGCCACTACAGGAGTCAGAGGGAGAAGAGGACATGGGAGTGGACATAATTCCTACACTATCTCCAGAGGCACACATAAACAGGGTCACATCAGCAGCATACGAGATGCTGGTAAATATTAGAACGTTTAGAAACATAAATCAGCGCTCTTTCAAGGCAATCTACACAGCTTTTGTTTCACCAATACTGGAATATGCTGCACCGGCCTGGAGTCCACAACCTGCGAAGCCAAAAATCAAAGTTTAATAACTTTAGAGGCTTGCAACAAGATTAGTGCCAGAGCTAAGAAGGCTGAACTCAGAGGACAGGTTAATGAAGCTAGACCTTGGAGGAGAGTAGAAGCAGAGGGGACATGATCACCACATGCAAAATACTGCGGGAATAGAAAAAGTGGATAGCCTCTTTATAGTTAGAAAAAGTTGGACTAGAGAGCATAAGAGAAAAATGGAAATGCCAAAGAATCGAAGAATTGCTACAAGGAAGTTCTCAGACCCTGTGCGGGTGGTCAGCATGTGGACGGCACTGAAAGAGGAAGGTGTGGAAGCCACCTCCCGCCATAACTTCAAGGTCAGATTCGATAAAGAATTCAAACTTCAGAATATTGAAATTATATCGCAACAGGTACAGCAAGGCTGGTAGGCGGAGCATCAAGAGATAGTCCACCACCACCACTATCACCCCTACCAGCACCACAGCCACCACCACCATCACCACCCCCACCACCACTACCACACCTGCGGCTCCTATAAGCCCCAGAATGAGTGACATATTTTTATCTCCCTGAAGGGAATCATGTTCCACAGTAAATCAGATTTCATTATTGAAGTGGAATGATGTCTTTTTTGGAAGTCTCCAAAGACTGGGCTGCCCGCTTGGCTACCAGGTGAGTGGTGGTGGTCTGGTGGTGGTGGTGGTAGTGGTGGTGGTGGTGGTGGTGGTGGTGGTGTGGTGGTAGTGGTGGTGTGGTGGTAGTGGTGGTGTGGTGGTAGTGGTGGTGTGGTGGTGGTGTGGTGTGGTAGTGGTGGTGGTGGTGGTATGGTTGTGGTGGTGGTGGTGGTGTGGTGGTAGTGGTGGTGTGGTGGTAGTGGTGGTGTGGTGGTGTGGTGGTGGTGGTAGTATGGTAGTGGTAGTGGTGGTGGTGTGGTAGTGGTGGTGGTGGTGGCAGTGGTGGTGTGGTGGTGGTGGTATTGGTGGTGGTGTGGTGGTGTGGTGGTAGTGTGGTGGTAGTGGTGGTGTGGTGGTAGTGGTGGTGTGGTGGTGGTGGTGGTATGGTAGTAGTAGTGGTGGTGGTGTGGTAGTGGTGGTGGTGGTATGGTTGTGGTGGTGGTGTGGTGGTGATGGTAGTGGTGGTGGTGTGGTGGTAGTGGTGGTGGTGTGGTATTCGTGGTGTGGTGGTAGTGGTGGTGGTGTGGAAGTGGTTGTGTGGTAGTGGTAGTGGTGATGTGGTGGTTGTGGTGGTTGTGGTGGTTGTGGTGGTTGTGGTGATTGTGGTGATTGTGGTGGTAGTGGTTGTGGTGGTTACCTTACCTTGAGGTGATATCGAGGCTTTGCGACCTCTCGGCCCGGTCGTCGACCAGGCCTCCTTGTTGCTGAAATGATCAACCAGGCTGTTGGAAGCGGCTGCTCGTAGCCTGATGTATGAGTCACAGCCTGGTTGATCAAGTATCCTTTTGAGGTGCATATCGAGTGCTCTCTTGAACACTATGAAGGGTTGGCCCAGTTATGCCCCTTATGTGTAGTGGAAGCGTGTTGAACAGTCTCGGGCCTCTGATGTTGATAGAGTTCTCTCTCAGAGTACCTGTTGCACCTCTGCTCTTCAACGGGGGTATTCTGCACATCCTGCCATGCCTCCTGGTCTCATGTGATGTTATTTCTGTGTGCAGGTTAGGAACCAGCCCCTTTACTATTTTCCACGTATAAATTATTATGTATGTCTCCCGCCTGCGCTCAAGAGAATACAGATTTAGGCTCTTTAGTCGGTCCCAATAGTTTAGATGTTTTACTGAGTGGATTCTAGCAGCAAAGGATCTCTGCACGCTCTCCAGGTCAGCAATTTCTCCAGCTTTAATAGGGGCTGTCATTGTGCAACAGTAATGGTAGTGGTGGTGGTAGTGGTAGTGTAATAGTGGTGATGTGGTAGTAGTGGTGGTGGTGGTTATCTTCTTCTTGAGATGATTTCGGGGCTTTTTTTTAGTGTCCCCGCGGCCCGGTCCTCGACCAGGCCTCCACCCACAGGAAGCAGCCCGTGACAGCTGACTAACACCCAGGTACCTATTTTTACTGCTAAGTAACAGGGGCAAAGAATGAAAGAAACTTTTGCCCATTGTTTCTCGCCGGCGCCTGGGATCGAACCCAGCACCACAGGATCACAAGTCCAGTGTGCTGTCCGCTCGGCCGACCGGCTCCCTCCCTCCCACCGGTGATGGTGATGGTGGTGGTGGTGGTGGTGGTGGTGGTGGTGGTGGTGGTGGTGGTGGTGGTGGTGGTGGTGGTGGTGGTGGTGGTGGTGGTGGTGGTGGTGGTGGCAGTAATGAAGTCAATGGGTGTATTTCCCACACAAAAGTGCTCTATGATCCTCTATGTACCAAACGTATTTAAAACCAACACTTCGCTTCCTCATTTTCGTAACTATTCCCACGAAAACAAATATCGCACAATTAGCAAATTGTTAAAAATGTGTTAGAAATATTTTAAAGGCACTTCCAAACTTTCATTCCACTGTAAACTAATATAATTACCATATGAGAAGTTACTACTAAACCAGGAAACACTATATACAAGCTTATGCTCATAGAGCATATATAAGGTGTTCACACTATAGCAATATATGACGTCAGCCATGTTATATCATCTGGCAGTAATGGACATCCGCTAATCTTTTCTTTGACTCACTCACTATGCAAAGATGAACTGGTAAAGTCACCCCTTGAATCAAGGACGCTTGGATAATAACAAGAAAAATTACATCTACCTACACACCTGCAAAATCTGCACCGTCACAACTCCTACACAGCCTCAACACCTTCATAGCCTTAACACCTGCACAGCCTCAACACCAACACAGCCACAACACCTGCACAACTGCAACACCTGCCCTTCTTTTGCTCAGTACACAGACCCCCTTTGTGCGCAAGATCCGGAAGAAAATGAGTACCTTCCAATAATGCCTTCCTCCCCCACCTCCCCACCTCTCATCACCTCCCAGACAGAAAACCCAGCACCACCCCTACTCTCTTCCCCACCCCCCATCACCCCCCAGGCATCAAACCCAGTACCACCCCTACTCTCGCCCCCACCCCTCACCACCTCACAGACAACAAACCCAACACCACCCCCTCCCACCATCACCCCCCAAGCACCAAACCCAGAACAATCTACACCCTCCCCTGACACCCAGGCCTCTAACTGCTTCTCACAGGCCATGCTCCCCATGACAGTTACCCCTCTTCAGTCAAAAAGATCAAGCCCACCAAAACACAAAAGAACTCTCCAAGTGAAAAGAACAAACTCTCCAAAACAAAACAAAAAATTTCTGCATGCAAGACGAACAACCCAAATACACAAGAAAACCGACCCAGCAATAAAAAGGACATCAGATACCAAGAAACATGTAACCTCCCTCACCTTAGCCCACACGCCCAACACGCTAGCCAACCTCACGCCCCTAACCCAATACCACACAGGTACAAAGCCCAAAATCCCACAAAATCAGCCCCAAAACGTGTCTTTCTCAGCCAAGAGGACTAACACCTCCCCAGACCACTCCCTCACCCCTACATCAAAACTTCCTAAATTCATACCAGAAACCATGCAAAACGGACGCCATACATATCTCCTACCCAAATCTATAATTACCAAATCTGTCTACACAACGAATCAATCCACAAAGGAGAACCCCTCTGGTTCAAACGCCACAAACACTCCCCCATCAAGTCAGTAAATATGAAAATCACACAATTTAACGTTAGAGCATATTACAACATCAGACACCTAATTGCTAACTTTGTGGAGAATGAAAGACCGGATGTGCTGCTACTGAACAGCACATGCGTGACGAACTCTCACAAAATTAGACATTTTGGCTTCACAACATACCAATCTCCTGATGAAGCTTACGAAGGGGTTGCTATTCTAATAAAGAACACCTATAAACATGACCTCCTCACTACCAACTGGCAGCACAAACACTTCCTAGCAGTCCGCATTCACACTCAACACGGGCAGATGATCATTGGTACCACATACATTCGTCCAAACTTAGGTCTCCCTCTCCAGGACCTAAACACTCTCTTCAACCACACACACATACCAGTCTTCCTCCTAGCAGACCTAAATGCAAAACACCAAACATTCAACCATCGCCAACACAACATGCACGGTCAACAACTACACCAACTCCACCAAAACAAACACCTCACCTTCCTTGGCCCTGACTTCCAAACAACCTACGCACACAATGGAACTGGGAGACCAGATCTAATCCTCACCAACAGAGCAGGCACCCACCTACAACACTACATCACACCCGGACCCCTCACTGGCTCAGATCACATACCCATATCACTCATACTCTCCAGCAACCCCATACTCATCCCAGCCACCCCACAATATGACTATCAAAATGCAGACTGGGAAGCCTTCAAACAACACCTAACTGCCAGCACACAGCCCTACAACCACACACAGACATAGATTCCCAAATCCTCACCATCCAGAATAACATCATACAAGCAGCTGATGCTACCATTCCAAAAACTACCCACAAAACCAGATACTCCTTTTTTCCTTCGATCAGAACAAAAAGACTACTCTCCTGCTATCACAACAGATTCACCCACAACCTTCACAGATACAATCAAGTAAACACAGACCTGACTATACTCAAAAACCACATACTCAACAGCCTTGACCAAGACCATGCTAACCACTGGGAGAAACTCATACATAAAGCTGAAATACAAAGAAAAACAACTCCACAACAATTTTGGAACTTCATAAAGAGGATCAGAGGAAATTCCTTCTCTTCTGCCTTTACATACATCACTCACAACAATCAAAACTACACCGATCCCTCAGAAGTAGTAGGCATATTCAAACAACACTGGCAGGACATCTTCAATCCCCACCCCCCACAGCCAACAGCAATACAAAACATAAACAGAGTAGAAACATGGATACGACACAACCCTCATGCCATCACACACTACCCTACCATTGACCTCACGACACTAGACGACTTAGAAAGTGACCTCACAGAATCAATACTACCTGAAGAAGTTAAACTCATGCTCAAGAACACCAGACGTAAAGCCCCAGGAGCCTCTGGCATTGGCCAAGCTCTCCTCAAGCAACTTCCAGACCCCCTAATCTTTGCACTCACAGACGTCTACAACGCCTCACTAGCATCAGGATATTTCCCAAGCCCATTCAAAGAAGCCACAGCAATCCTCATTCCAAAACCCCAAAAATCCCCGACAGACCCTAAGAACTACAGACCGATCAGCTTACTAGAGACATTAGGGAAAGTATACGAAAAACTCATTAATCATAAACTCAGGAATCACCTAGAACACAAAAACATATTGACAGACAAACAATTTGGCTTCAGACAACACCGCTCAACACAAGACGCACTGAACATAATAACAAACTACCTCTCCATAAATAAACACCAGAGGGCCAAGACGGCCCTCATTGCAAAGGACGTCGAAAAAGCTTTTGACACTGTATGGCACGACGGCCTACGTTACAAACTCTGCACTCTGTTTCAACTATCTGACAACATGCAGAGGTTACTTTGCAGCTTTCTAACAAACAGAAAGATGCAGATCAAGTTCCTCAGCAAGCTGTCAGGTTATTTCAACCTAAATGCAGGTGTCCCTCAGGGCTCAGTTCTTTCACCAACCTTATACATACTCTATATAAACGACATCCCTGACCCAATATACTGGACATCAATGACCCTTTGCTACGCTGACGACGTAACCCAACTGATCACAGACTATACGATTAACGCCCTCACACGGAAAGCACAACAAGAAATAGACAAAGTCACCCTCTGGGAACACGACTGGCGAATTAAAACAAACCCCAACAAGTCAAAAATTACATACTTTTTCTACAACAAACGACGCAACCCTGACCCAGTAAAACTCTACTCTCAATCACCAGATGCAACCCAGATCCCAAGAGTCAACAAAACCACAGTACTTGGACTCACACTAGACTTCAACCTTCGCTTTCACACACACATAACACCCAAGAAAGCTATAGCCTCAAACGCTCTATCAAAACTCTACCCACTCAAACATGCCTCCCAAGCCACCAAGCTCTATTTATACAAAACACTTATTCTCCCACTCCTAACATATGCACCGATCCCACTCACACTTGCAGCACCAACAAATAGGAAGAAACTCCAGCGTACCCAGAACAGGGCTCTGAGATGGGTGTTCGATATCCATTGGCAGGACTTCACCACCAGTGAGGCCCTGCATGAGTGGGCGAACATCCCACCTCTGAACATAACCTGGGATACTATGGGGAAGAAACAGATTGACAGAATTCTCACCTATCATGACAACTACGACACGTTCCTCAGAAACGTCCTAAGCAGACCCAGACATACGCACAACCTCTTTAACCTGATCGACGATCCACCTCCTGCTCCGTCCTTTACATAACCCCTCTCCTATAATATCACTACTCAAACCACCAAACTTCCAACTATAGCCTCCTAACTCTTCTCCCCCCTCTTTAGGGGGGGACCAACTAGCTCCCGTTTTCTGGTGCCTTGGGTGGGCCGTGATGTTTGATTAACAGATCAAAGACCACATCTGGTGTGAGCCTCCAGGGCACACCCAGCTGAGGGCTGCTGTCTCCGTGGGTGCTCAGAAAAGACGAAATGTTGTCACAGAGATCCGATTCCTTGCCTTCACTGCCTAGTCTGGTCATAACGATTTCAATGCCATGCAGCTGGGTCTAGCCCTGGCACTTTACCTCATACTGAAAACCCTTCCTCTCACCCCCACTAATTCTTCCCCTATCCCCACTTCCACGCTCACCCATTAGGGTATCTTGACCTATTTTTAAATGAATGAATGAATGCCTTCCTTATCATGGGGGAAGAAACCCAAAAGTGTTGGCATTGTAACTCTACTCTCCGTCACTGACAGCTTCCTCGCTAAGACCAGAGTTAAGTGTGTGTCGATCTGACGCTTAGCGTAGCTCGTCTCTAATATGCTGTTGTTATCAAGCGCGCTATATTGGACTTGCACTGAGTTATAACGGCATGTTGGACTTGTATTTCTCTCTAAAGTGAGTTGTTGTCCCAGATGTGTGGACTTTACCAACTGAATGTATGTTGTATTTACATGCACAAAATCACATGTTCTCCCCCTCCCCCACACCCGTCCCCCTACAAAGCCACTTCAACATGTTCTATAAACGTTTGGCTGTAGACAAAGATAAATCAGCAAAATATTTGTTGTAAAAATAAGTTACATTCTTACAACCCGGAAATGCGTCAATTATCTTTATTTAAGGTGTAAAACATGCCTAATAACTTCGACTTCATTTAAACCATTTCGTAACAGCCGCTTATGTTTAACGAAGGAGTATAAAGGCGTTACAAAAGCCCAAGCGAACGATAACTTCCGCCGACTGCAACAGTTTCAGGTAAATGATATTGGAGTTACAGTACCTGTAACTGGTGGAGGGGCCTCGTAGCCTGGTGGATAGCGCGCAGGACTCGTAATTCTGTGGCGCGGGTTCGATTCCCGCACGAGGCAGAAACAAATGGGCAAAGTTTCTTTCACCCTGAATGCCCCTGTTACCTAGCAGTAAATAGGTTCCTGGGAGTTAGTCAGCTGTCACGGGCTGCTTCCTGGGGGTGGAGGCCTGGTCGAGGACCGGGCCGCGGGGACACTAAAAGCCCCGAAATCATCTCAAGATAACATCAAGATAACCTGAGCGATGGAAGAAAATGTGGCCAAATTGTTTCATTTTGTTGCAAGTTTCGGTGACCAAGACATTTGCATATTCTGCAAGATTCCAGGAAGACTTTAGAAGCCATAAATTCTATTATGTAAATTTGTTATTTTACAAATTTTATATTATTAAATTAAATTATTAAAGAGATATTATTAAAAATAATAAATTCTCGATTAGGAAATTCTATTTAAATATTGAGCTTTTTCTTGGATAATTGATATTGTTTGGTGCAGTGTAGGTACGTCAGGCTGCGAGCAGCCGCGTCCAACAGCCTGGTTGATCAATCCGGCAACCAGGAGGCCTGGTCGACGACCGGGCCGCGGGGACGCTAAGCCCCGGAAGCACCTCAAGGTAACCTCAAGGTAGGTAAGGGTTGGGGGGTGACGGAGAGGGGGGGATTTAGGTTGGGGGGGGGTTGTTAAGAGGAGTGATTTGGGTAAATAATTGAGAGGGGGGAGGGGGGCATGAGGTAGGAGGTGATTAGGGATGTGTTGGGGGTGATAGAGATAAACTGTTTAACACGTGTGGTACGCGAACAAGGGGACACAGGTGGAGACTGAGTACCCATATGAGCCACAGGGACGTTAGAAAGAACTTTTTCAGTGTCAGAGTAGTTAACGGATGGAATGCATTAGACAGTGATGTGGTGGAGGCTGACTCCATACACAGTTTTAAATGTAGATATGATAGAGCCCAGTAGGCTCAGTATTATGTTCTTCAGTTGATTGACAGTTGAGAGGCGGGCCGAAAGAGCAGAGCTCAACCCCCGCAAACACAACTAGGTGAATACACACACAAGACAACCCACACCTTTGAGACCTGGTTGATACCTGGTTGATGGGGTTCTGGGAGTTCTTCTACTCCCCAAGCCCGGTCCGAGGCCAGACTCCAGGTAACTTCCAGGTAACCAGGTAAGACAGGTAACTTCCTTGATCAACTCACTAGCCGTCTTCCCAGAATCCAGTCACTTCAAGAGAGGAACAGTGTCACCTCACGCGGGTCGACTGACGCTCTGTAACTACTTCCCTGCCAACCTGGGTTATTCCCTCTCCTCTTTTGTGCGTCCAGTTTACCTTTTGGGTTCCTTAATTAAGGAAATACTTGCAGGCATCTATTGAAACAAGATGAATTAGAACAAATCCACAAGGGCCGTGACGAGGATTTGAACCTGCGTCCGGGAGCATCCCAGACATTCTTTGTTCATTTGATGCATCACGTTAGTGTGATCTCTGTGTGTAAAGATGAATTAGGTTTATGTTCGCTGATTACGACTCACTCACACTAACCCACAGCAGATCCACCTAACCCACAGGAAACCCACCCCACATTCATCAACCCACCACATATTCTCACACCAAACCTCACGTCACCGTCTAAGCCCCATTAACACAACCTGAACGATCAATCATCTCACAGACAAGCCACTCCATCACTATCTCCTGGAATGTGATGCAACCACCGACCTCAGAAGAGCTTCAAGAGTCCCTGAATCTTGCAGTAATCACCCTGAAACGATCAACACTGCCACTCTTCTGGTAAAAAAAAAAGTGTCCAGCAGCGGGAGATCCTCATAAGTACTGCCAAGCAGTATCCTCCTCACGTGATAGCAGCTACATGGTAAGGACTGACGACTTAAATGCACACAGTATACATTCCCTCCAAAAAAATCCACCACTTACGGGCTATTCATGTCCGTGCCACCTCTTGGCTGGCTTAATCTTCATCAATCAATCAATCGATAAGTCATCACTCAACTCAAAACTAACCCACTCCACACCGGCTCACACACCAACCACACACACACCCACACAAAACTCTACGGAATTTCTCACCCTTCTATCGATCTTCTCCAACTGCCCCTCTCCCTGTATCTATCTATCTCTCTCTCTCTCTCTCTCTCTCTCTCTCTCTCTCTCTCTCTCTCTATCTATCTCTCTCTCTCTCTCTCTCTCTCTCTCTCTCTCTCTCTCTCTCTCTCTCTCTCTCTATCTCTCTCTCTCTCTCTCTCTCTCTCTCTCTCTCTCTCTCTCTCTCTCTCTCTCTCTCTCTCTCTCTCTCTCTCTCTCTCTCTCTCTCTCTCTCTCTCTCTCTCTCTCTCTCTCTCTCTCACTCTCTCTCTCTCTCTCTCTCTCTCTCTCTCTCTCTCTCTCTCTCTCTCTCTCTCTCTCTCTCTCTCTCTCTCTCTCTCTCTCTCTCTCTCTCTCTCTCTCTCTCTCTCTCTCTCTCTCTGCGACTTGTAGCATCTTCCTCCCCGCCACTTCATCTCCTCTCCTGGATGCTGGCGATAGATCATAGCGGGATGCTGCTCTTTGAGGCTGTGGTCACCTCTCCAGAGACCTGCCAGAGCCTCTCCCAGCCTCCAGGAGGGCCTAGAGTAGTCCCAGGGGCTACTGACTGGCTAGTGAACAGCGGTAGTACTAGAAGTGGCTAGTTGTAGATGTTGTGGCTAGTAGCAGATGTGGTGGCTAGTAGCAGATGTGGTGGCTAGTTGCAGATGTGGTGGCTAGTAGCAGATGTGGTGGCTAGTAGCAGATGTGGTGGCTAGTTAGAGATGTGGTGGCTAGTAGCAGATGTGGTGGCTAGTTAGAGATGTGGTGGCTAGTAGCAGATGTGGTTGATAGTAGCAGATGTGGTGGCTAGTTACAGATGTGGTGTCTAGTAGCAGATGTGGTGGCTAGTAGCAGATGTGGTGGCTAGTAGCAGATGTGGTGGCTAGTAGCAGATGTGGTGGCTAGTAGCAGATGTGGTGGCTAGTTAGAGATGTGGTGGCTAGTAGCAGATGTGGTGGCTAGTTACAGATGTGGTGTCTAGTAGCAGATGTGGTGGCTAGTAGCAGATGTGGTGGCTAGTTAGAGATGTGGTGGCTAGTAGCAGATGTGGTTGATAGTAGCAGATGTGGTGGCTAGTTACAGATGTGGTGGCTAGTAGCAGACGTGGTGGCTAGTAGCAGATGTGGTGGCTAGTAGCAGATGTGGTGGCTAGTAGCAGATGCTAGTAGTAGTAGTTGCTAGTAGTAAATGTAGCAATAGAAGTAACAGTTGCAGTAGAAGTAGTCATATAAATAGCAATAATAATAATACCAATAGCAGCAGCAGTAGACATAATAGCAAGGAGTGTGATCCAGACTATTATGTTCCTGAACATAATAGGAATACAATAGTTCCTGAACCACCTGCTGATGTAGAATTAACAACAATTCTACGTTACAATCATTATACAATCATAATACAATCTCTCCCCCCAAAAAATATAGTT